>NC_056740.1:254096247-254098747 GCF_019279795.1 Protopterus annectens | reverse complement strand
CTTTAGTATAGTTCCTGTGTTGCCCATTTCCTTACTTGGATAGAAGGAAGCTTCTTTGTTCACCAGTGGGAGTGGGGAGCTTTGAGCAGCCTATCTGTCCCTGGAGGAGTGATCTCAGCACAGAATCTGGTAGTCTATTGGCCGTTTTGGGTTAATTTTTAGCTCTTTCTAGTCCCCTGTATAAAAACCCACTTTAGCACGGCTTTGCACGATTGTGCTCATAGCGCAGCATCGGGTGCAAACCATTCCCGGCTCCATAAAGTCTACTCTTCACTTTTTTCCTTAGAACTGCTCTCTCTCTCTCAAACAAAACACCCTATTCTCAATCTAAGGCCCTGCACTTGCTCATATAAGCAATTTTACAAGTTAGCACTAGTAAACTAAAAGCACTACATCCTCCTATACTCCCTTCTAGCACCTTGTACCCTATTGGTCCTTCTGATTCAGTGATAAAGAAGTTCCCTATACTTTTCTAGCATGTCCAAAGGTCAGTTAATGGCTTCCTCTCCAGTCCACCTGGTGAATCTGGGAATCTTGAGGCAATGTTACAACTGCCTCATGTACACAGACAACCCTCTCCTCCTTCCAACAAGTTCAAATATATGTGAGAGATGCAACCATATAGCCAAACTGGAGGCTGAGCTCTCTCAACTCAGAACTGGTGCAACCAGACAGGAGGAGAAGGTAACCTCACAGACCACAAATCCAGTCTCACATAGTCCTACCACAACAGCAAACCAAACACATAAACACACAAAAACATACTCGGAGGCTCTAAATAAAAATCTGCCTAAGCAGCAGAAACCTCCAAAGCAGGCATCCAAGCAAACGCTACCCCAAAACAAAACACATGCAACACATAGCTCACAAAGTCAGTGTGCCAAACAGTCACAGCCCTTAAGGCTAAATAACACACCTGTACACTTGTAATAGGTGACTCTGTAGTCAGACCCACTGACGTCCTGCTCACCAGGCTGAACAAAGAGAAGATCACAGTGAGCTGCCTGTCGGGCGCTAGGACCCGCCACATAACACAAGCACTCCGGTCACTCCAAAGCAAGTACAAATATGACTCAGTCATTGTCCATGCTGGTGTGAATGACCTGAGATGTACCTCCCTGGACTACATGAAAAGAGACATAGAAGAGCTTTCTGATCTTGTAGCACAGGCTGGTATGACCCTGACCTTGAGCAGCATCTTACCCTCACCCAGAATGATGCCACAGTATAAAGACAAAATGATCAATTTTAACAATTGGCTACAATTTTGGTGTCATTCAAAGGGGATCCAGTGTCTGTCAGCCTGGGAAGACATGCTCGACAAGCCATGTTGCTTCGCTAGTGACGGCTTGCACCTGTCACCCCTGGGCTTTCGGATATTGGCAAAGGCTCTTGCCACCCCCATAGTGCCTTTTTTAGGCAAGGCTCAAAAGACAAACCCACCTCCATAGACAACACAATGAATAAGAAACTAAGGGTAATGCTGCTCAACACCAGAAGTCTAAACCTCAAGATGCATTCACTCGAAGCCCTCCTCAGTATGGAGAGCATCGATATCTGTGCAGTGACAGAAACCTGGTTCAAGGCTCCAGAGAGCACCCCAGCACTACGAGGTTATACCTCATATCATGCTTTTCGGCCCCAAAACTCGGACCGAACCATAAAAGGAGGGGGAGTATCCATATTCAACAAAGATACCCACACCTCCAGGTTAGTGGCATTGCACGAGGAATCGGAGACCATCCATGTGCAACTAGCAGTGGGCAAAACTGCTTTTCAGTTTGTAGCATGTTACAGACCACCCTCTCAAAAATGGGAATCCCACTTGGCTTTCCTGAGATCACTGGAGAATATGAAGATCTCTCCAAACACCATTATATTGGGTGACTTCAACTACCCAAATGTAGACTGGGAGCACTACTTAAGCCCCAACACCCTAGCCAAAAGGTTCCTAGAATTTATAAACTCAAATGCTATGGAACAACTAGTCACCACTCCCACAAGAGGGGAAAACATACTGGACCTGGTCATCACCAACATGAGGACTCTGTGCTCCATACCAGAGGTATACCCCTCATTGGTAAGTTATGACCATAAATTAATCTCACTGGATATCCACATCCCGACCCCACCCCCCAACCCAGAAAACCACAGTGAAAAACTTCACAAAAGCGAACTTTACACTTCTCAAAACTGAGGTGGAATCCTTCAAGGCCCCCGGACCAGTAGAAACTACGGCTCAAACTGCAGAATCCTTTGTAAATGCATTCTATGGACACCTCCAGGAATGCATGGATCATGCTATCCCAAACAAAACCAAGACCAAATCGTCCAAAGGCAGGCATCCAGTCTGGTGGACCCCAGCCATAAATAAGCTATACAACAGAAGGAGGAAGCTACAACATGATAGAGCAAAATCCCTAAAAGGGAAGGCATCTCTGATCAGTACTAGCAAAAAACTACGATCCCCTCATAAAATCCACCAAGTCCAGCTTCGAGA
>NC_056740.1:253913747-254091247 GCF_019279795.1 Protopterus annectens | reverse complement strand
ACTAGGGGAGTCCATACTAGTCCTAGTGTCTTTTGAGAGGGAGATCTAAAATTTAATGTGATTCACGTAGTAGTGATAATGATGACCTCCCCGTAAAGAGTTCTTGTAATCGAAACATGTTTACAGAGAGAATAAAACAGGGCCCAAACAAGTACCTTGTTGAAACTTGAGGCACCATAAATACCAGAAAGATAGGGCCAAGAGTTAATGCCAGACACTGTCTTTTAGATACATCCAGAGAGCTAGGAAGGAAACCACACAGAACGTTGCCTGCACCTCAAAAGTAGATTCACAAGTGGTCCAGTAGAGTGTTGCAGGACATTATGGTTTCCTTTGTTAAATTGCAAAGAAAGCTCAAAGAGGATCAAAAACAAAGTAACAAATGACCATTTCAAGATTTGTGGTTGGAAAAAAAAAAGAAAGGGTGCTTCTTACAGTGCACATATATAAAAAAAGTTTAAACAATTTATAAAAAGCTATGTATATTTATGGTAGAGAAGTTTAGACAGAAACAGGCCATAAACATTTGCATATTATATTCAGAAAGTCTTTCTACAAAGTACCTTCCAAATTACAGAGACTGTACATAATCTGCAAAAGTATGACCTGAAGGTGAAATGCAAACAAGGTAAAGAACTGTCTGTATATTATATACATCAAGTAGAGTATATGTACCTTTACAGTATAAAGATTTACTGTAGGAAGAAGTAGAGATCTTTTGGATGATTTCAGAACTGCAGAGAGGAGGCAGAGTGAAAATCTAGAGATCTTGGCGAGATTAGCAGAACTAAACTGTGGAGCAACAGTCCAAGCAGCTGAACCAAGATTTTATGTGATTCAAGGAGAAAATAGTTGTACAGCAGAACTTATCATTAAAGTCTAGACTTGAGAGTCACACTCAAACTGAGAAGGCATAGAAGTAATAAGAGATACTAGAGCCACGTGAGAAAGTCTTACATGAAACATATGCTTCTTATATTGTCTTAAGCAGGACTACCCCAGAAGGAAGACTGCAAGGTCTGTGAACAAAGTCCTATTAAGTATTTTGGATTTGAAAGCCAGATGAAGAAATTAATCAGATATGGACAGCTTGATGGTTGACAATTATACTAAAGCATCTTCTAAATACTGTTGACTCAGATTGTAAAACCTCCCTGAAGGATTTTCCCACACTTAAACCAAGTCACTGCCTGCTGTAATTATAACCAGCTTTCCAGAAAAATGTTGACAAGTATCTCTGCTTGCTAGCCATCTAAGTGACCATTCCCTAGCAATTTCGGACAAAATTTGTAAAACCAACAACTCACCCATATCCTAAAAAAGCACTAGCCATATCCCAGAATCAAGATAATGTAATCTCTTAAATGAATTATTGTACATTAACTGGTGCCCTGTTTTGTCTGGCACAAATCCTCTAACTGTTATAGTACCTTAGAACCCTTTTAAGATAGGCTATTTGCCCAAGATGAAAAGTTTTAAAGGCTCTCCTTGTCCATGGATAACTCAAGAAATCAGAGAAATGTTCAATCACAGAGTCCAAGCATGGCATGAATGGAAAGCAGATCCCTAAATAATCATAAAAAAATTGCTTTTCACAGATGTAACACCTGTGTAGTGTCCAATGCAACTGTGAAATACACAGGAGCACTTCTCCATGAGTCCAGTTTTGGACATCTCCCAAAACTCTAACTGGTAATTTGAAAAAAAAAGTCACAAAAATAAACTCAACAGGATTTTCTCGATGTCAAAAGATTTGCCCCAAACCAGCAAATTATCAAAGTGACTTTTCCATCTCCTCCCAAATTAGGTCTCCCCACTTAATTTATAGACATACCAACATCCTACTTTAGAACAATACTCCAAAAGAGATACTGGAACAGTAGAGATCACTAAAGATTCAAAATTCCATCAGTCTACATCGCATAGTTATCAAAATTTCTGTCCCATATGTAACTATATATTTAATCCACATAACCTCAAGCTTGCTTTGAGAATTATCCCCTATAATTGGAAACTTGCTATTATAACACAAGACCCAAAATTAAACAGTCCAGTTGTTCATCTGACTATAGCTTTATAGCCATATTTTACTCGCTAGCAAAGGTCATGTAAAACTACATTATAATTTCCTACAGCATATATCAAAGTATGATATTCTGTCAAATAAATAACACAGTGTCAGACCTGGTTACAATGCATTAATAACTTTTTATACAGTTAAGTCAAATATATGAATCCGTGTAAAATGGACCCATTACAGGTACCTTTTTCTTTGCTTTTAATTGAGCATTTGAAGTGTTACCTGCCCTTCAAACGTGTGGTCTTTTTGATTCAGTAACATGGTGGATGAGCGTATCTAATACAAAGAGACATTGCCTCTGACACTGGTATTTTTTGACGGTGACATATTGCATGGCTCAGTGATGGACCCCCCTCTATTCTCAGTATTCAAAAATAATGTAACATATGACCTTCTGTCTGTCTGTCAGCTGCACACATCACTGATGGTGGTTTTATCCTTAAATCTGACCCCTCTATTAATAAACTACTGGCTTAACTCCAGAATTATTGCAGGAGCTTTTGAAAAGCAAGAGCTTATGAATTAATAGTCTTAAATGGACTGTGATGCTGTTTGGCACTCTAAAAGACATTCCACAAGCCCTACTATTTCAGTAAAAGATCAGTTAGATACTGTCTGGGATTTTTGCAATAAAAATAAGCATGTGCTTGTTTTCAAGTCTCTGTGGCTTTTGTTAAGGCCTGCAGGAATCTTCTGCTTAAGAAAAAGCATTCCAATAAAAAGCATTGGGAGAAACATCAAGCGACTGAGAGCATCGTATTGGACAATTTGAGTCTTCCTGTGTCATGCTACTCTTAATGCAATGACTCATTTTGGCAGCTCTACTCTTCAGAGTTTGTCTTTGCCAAGGCCTTTGGCATGACCACTCTGTGGGCCACCATGTTGTTATCTTTTCGCATTTTTCTTCTCGGCTAAAGATTCTACCTAACCTTCTGATACAGAGGCTGCGTCTGTGTCAGAGGTGTATATTCTAATTTCTTTGTAACTATACTCTTATTAGTATGGTGGTCTTTCCTGACAATTTGAGGTCTCTGTCATCTGCTCATAACCCAGGGCCTCTAAGTCACTTTTGTCAGAGGCGATGAGGTACAAAACACTAATGTCCATACCGGTGGCAGACAGCTTACCTCAGCCTAAGTTGGGTAGTACCTCAGTTTGTTCTACTTCCATGACTTCTTCCCAGCAGCTGTTCCTGCTGGCTCAAGAATTTGTGTCCTTTTTGAAATCCAAGCAGCTAGCACTGAAAATCATGAAGATGTCTGGGTCCCCTTCCAAAAAGAGAAAGGTGAAACTATTCTTCAGACGAAATATTAAACCAAGGTCCCATCTACTTGTTTTAGTGGTAGCTCAGATGGATGTAAAAGATCCAGTGGCAACAATTGAAAAGAGTAGGAGAAATTTATTTAATTAACATTTGTTCCACTTGGAAATAACTGCGCATGTGAATTTGATAAAGAAAGGTTTTCAGGATGGTTATTCAGCAGAATACTTGGGACAAAGGAAAAGAGGAGTACTTATATTAATTGTAAGAGAAGCTCCAATAGTGATAGAAGAGGATAAAAAAGATAGTATTGGTAGATTTGTAGTAGTAAGGGTCTACTGGCAAGGGAGTAGGATTACACTGACTTGTATTTATATTCTACCTAAAACTGCTATAATGGAGCTTAAGAAAATTCTGGGAGAAATAATCCGCTTTCAGCAAGGAATATTATTTATAGGTGGAGAATGGAATTTGATTTGCCACAGTGATGTTATGTCTGGGGGACCCAGAAGTGAAAATATAACCGAGGAGGATCGATTTTTGAAGAAATGCTTAAAAATATTTGACAAGGAAGATTTGAATTCAGTATCAGAATTTCAGAGTGAATTTACATATTATTCCCCAAGATACAAAAACTGGGCTAGGCTAGGCAAAATTTACATTTGACAGAAACATATGTATTTAATTGAAGGTCTTCATACTCACCAATAACTATTTCAGATCATGCGCCAATAAATACCTAAATAAAAACACAGGATAATGAAATAAAAATGACACTGGCGCTTTCCTACCTATCTGGTTAAAAGAGAGAAATTTAAGGACTAGGTAGTGGAAACTGTTCAGAAGCTATTAGAGAAGACAATTTTTATGAAAATATAGCTAGGGAGCGGGATAAAATCAAAGTGGAGTTTAAAACTAGGGTGGAAATAAAAGAAAGGGAGATATGGTCAAGATGTAAAAAGAAATACTTAGAGGAACTAACAAATATTAAAAGTATTGCAAAATAAGGGGAATCCCACAGAACAAGAAGAGGAGCAACTGCAGAATGCTAAACAGAAAATGAGAGATTACCTCGATAATATGCATGGGTTTACCTTTGTAGTATGCATAAGTTTAGAAAGATTGCCATTAAGCAATTGTTTGCTGATGATAATTCCAGAGCACAAAAACTTTTAGCACAATGACTCAGGCAACAGAAAAGTAGAAAGGGCTGTTGCCAAGCTTAGGGAGCCTATAACAAGGAAGATAACGACATCCTGTAGAAGTATTAAAAATATTTCAGAAATTCTATGAAAGTCTGTATAAAGCAGACAAATATGGAAATCAAGAAAAGGTGCAAATGAAAATGTTTATGGAAGAATTAAATATGCCTGGGCTAGAGATAGATGAGGCTTAATTACTAACAGCTAAAATAGGAGGAGATGAGATAAAAAATGGTGTTCTATAACCAATCTACAGGAAGGTCCCCAGGAATAGATGGTATTCCTGTGGAAGTTTGGAAGCTAAGAGAGAAACACTGATAAAGTTATGGAAGGTTTTGTAACTATATTTTAAGAGAAGAAGTACCAACATCCTGAAAGAAAGAGTTGGTAGCTGTAATACCCAAAGAAGGTAAAGATCCAACAGATCCACCTTCTTACAAGCCCATTTCAATGCTAAACCATGATTGCAAATTGTTTGTCTATAATGGCTAAAAGAATGACAAAAGTAATGCCAAAACTGCTAAATATGAATCAATCTGGTTTTGTGGAGTGGAGGCAAACATTTGACAGCATTGACAGAACACTGATGATCCAGAGAGAGAAGCAGAATGTAAGAAAATACCACTGTTGTTGGGGGTCTTGATGCAGAGAAAGGATTTGTCAGAGTAAGCTGGGACTTTATGAGCAGGGCAATAGAAGCATTTGCATTCCCTGATAACATTGTAAGGTTGATTAGGAGGATATATGAGGGATCAGAGGCGAAAATTTAAGTGGGTGGGTTCCTCTCTGATAATTTCTCCTTGAGCAGAGGAACCAGGCAGGGGTGTCCTCTTTCCCCTTTGTTATTTACATTATATTTAGAACCACTGGCAAAGAAAATAAGGGACTCAGAAATTCAAGGATATAATTGGTATGAAAAGCTGCATCTATTTGCAGATTATATTAGTTTATACCTGACAAAACCAGAAATGGACATTACAGTGTTGTGGAACATTTTGAGACAGTTTCACATCTTTTTGGTATACAAAAATAATGAAGCTAAAACAAAGGCAATAGCAGTAAATTATGTACCCACACACAAATTGGTTCAACAGTATCCATGTTAATAGGGACATGATGTTGTTTGGGATATTTTTGCAATGACCCTAATGATAATGGACATCAGCTGGATATAACAGCCCTGTGTTTCTAATGCTTAGTCAAACACTCTGCTTGTGCTGTGCTAATGAGGTCATAACAAGGCCGAAATATGCGCACGCACAGCTAGTGGGATTTGGCTTTATTGGTCTGAAAATGTCCATTAAAATGACAAAACAAGTCATGGGCATTCAGAATCGCCAATTAGATGAAACATCTGATGTTCATAAGGATCATTTGCATATATCCCATGTGCCTCTGTTACAAGAGGTTTGGATGGTCATTTAGTGGAAGTTCTAGCTCTGCTGGAGTTTTAATTTTGTTTTTACTGATTGTTTTTTCAGTGACCTTCTCACTCATTGTTTTATGTTTATAGGGACATGATAAAAATGAAGTATTTAGGAGTATGGATGGTTGCTAAGGATATGTGGGAAGAGACTAAACAAACGATGATGCAAAAACTGAGAAACTGGAAGGTCTGTTGTATGTGAATGCATAATAAGATAAAAGCAGTTAGTTTTAGTCCCTTTAGTAGTAAATCCAACAAAATGTAACTCTAGTGGCATACCACGACAAACAGAGCTGACCTTCAAAAACAATTTAATGCAGATAAAACACACAATACAAAGGCCAGTAAGCGCTTTCATGTTACACTGAATGCTTCTTTAGACTTAAAAAATCACATTCATTTAGCAGTTAAATATACTGGCATAATTAAAATGCACCAGTGGGAAGGCTTTCTGTTACATCAGTGATTAATTCAAAAAGTCAATCACATCTTCCTATAATATGTGCATATAAAAACATTGAAATGGAAAATTCATGTTAAAAGTCTCAGTGCCTTAAAAATATATATACATACATACATAAAATCATGTACATTGGCTTAATAAAAAATATATAAAACAATATGTAAAAAAATATACAGAAAAAATATATAAAATATATATATATATATATATATATATATATATGAAAAAAATATATATAGAAAATATAGACTACTAAAAATGTGTATATATAGCTAAAAACTGTATCATAAAAGTATGTATCCTAGTTGAAACTGATTAGATGGTGCTTGAACTATGTCCATCTCATCACAAACATTCACTGAACTTCATTCTCCTGTATCACAAGTAAATTAAGCAATAACCCACGCCTGGGTGTGGATAATGCTGGATTTACCCACGGTTGGAGTGGTTTGGTCACGAGGGCGAAGCCCGAGTGGCCAAACAAAGACAACCGTGGGTAAATCCAGCATTACCCACACCCAGAAGTGGGCTATTGCTATTATACAATGACATTATTTAAGAAAAAAAATACTTACTTTTCTTAAATAAAGGCATTGTATAATGCCTCCGTGCTGCCCTTCTGCAGCTGTCTGGTATTCTGCGGCAGTTCTGATGTACTGCGCATGCGGATGTGTATGCTTGCACAGTACATCAGAGCTGTGGGTGGAAGCAATGGAGAAAGCAAGATCTCCGTTGCTTTTTACAAAGTCTCGCTATGTTAAAGGAGTTTAACATAGCGAGACAGCTTTAAAAAAAACAACTGAGAATTTCTGTTGCTTTTTTTAAAGCTGTCTCGCTATATTAAACTCCTTTAGCATAGCAAGACAGTTTCTAAAAAGCAAAGGAGATCTTGCGTTCTCCGTTTCTGTAAAAAAAAAAAAAAAAAAAAAAAGACTTACACTAATGGAAAAAGTCCGGGCGACTGGACCTTTTTCCATTAGTATAAGTCTGATTTACAATGTGCATGCTGACCAATCAGCGTGCATGTTTTGGAATATTAATGGGGGGTCGTTGTATAATTATAATTAACCTATGACTGTTCGTACATAAACTAAAATAGTATATATTCAAAACATAGGTTTAAAAACTTGCGTGTATTAAGAGCAGAGATCTACCTATTCAATAAAGCTAGTGGGTAAGAGGTCTGTCTTTCAGAAAGGGTTTAAGTGATACCCTATCATTCAGACCATGCAACCTATCTGCTTGTAATCTTAAAATCCATTTAGCTTCCTTCTTTTTAGTGTGGCTCCTAGCATCTCCTAGTCTGTTGGTTTTATATATCAACTCCATTACTGTAAACTGAAATATATGTGTAGTGTCTGTGTTCATATCACATGCTTGGCAAGGGCATTACTCTCATCTTCCTTATGTACAGCATATATGTGCTCCCTAACACACTCTCTCAAAGTCCTTTGGTCTTGCCAACGTAAAATGAGGTGCAGTTCTGACATAAGGCTAAGTAGACAAGATCTCTTGTCTTGCAATCTGCGTATATCTTGAAAGAGAACACCTGTCCTATATCTGGATGGGTGAACTCTTTCCGTCCAGACATGAAGCTGCAGAGATTGCGTGATCAACATGGAAATGTCCCCACTCTAACAGATCTAATCCGTTCCCTTCCAGTCTTTTCATAGCACAACAGTCTCTTTAATGAATGAGTGTTCTTATAAGTGAGGTTAGGCATATCTCCTGTTACTTCTCTTACTCTGTTATCAAGAGTCAGTATGTGTCATTTTTTTCTAGATAATATCCTTAATCTTTCCGTTGTTGCTGGTTTAGGGTATTGTCAATCTTTTGACTCTGTTTGTACTAGTGGTCCCACTCCTCTCTGTATCATACCTATTTATGTCCCTCTTGACATAGGGTTTACCTGTGGTATTCCTCCTAATTACATCTTCATTGTGTATATTATCAGTTTCATGTCTATGATACTCTCTGTCCTTGAATTCATTCTCCAGGCTATACAACCTGTGCTGGAAAACTGAATCTTCACTGGTGAACCTTGAGGCCCTCAAAGCCTGACCTTTAACTATGTTCCGATAGATATGTGGTGGATGCATGCTCGTACGATGTAATATGGCATTCATCCTGCAGGTCTTCCTGAAGATTTTTGTCTGTATGACTCTGTCCTGTTTATGTACAAGCACATCTAAGAATTCTATCTCGACCATAGACCATTTCCCTGTGAAGGAGAGAAACTCAATATGCCATTTATGTACTCCATAAAATCTATGAGGCTCTCTTCACTGCCCCTCCATACAAGAAAAACGTCATCAACAAAACGCTTATAGTATTTAATCTTGGCAGAGTACTGTGTGTTCTGCATCACTTATGTATCCTCCCAATATGCCATTACCAGATTGGCATAGGAATTGGCACATGGAGTTCTCATCGCCACCCCTTTCAATTGTAGAAAAAAATTTTCATCATACAAAAACACATTGTTTTTCAAAGTGACATCCATGAGCATTGCACACCTAATGATCAAATCTTTAGTCATATCTTTCTCTATCAAAAATAGCCTCATGTAATCTATGACTGTCTCGTTAGGTATACTGGTGAAAAGTGAAGTAACATCCAGAGTAACCAAAAGGTCTTGAGATATGTCATCTCCTGCTGTCATGTACTCCATTAGTCTCTCTTCGTTAGTATATTTACGCTTCTAAATATTTTGGTACTCGGTTCACTTATCCAGATATGTCTTCGGTAAGCCATCCGACTACCGACATTCTGAAAAAATGCAAAGATAAAGAGAGAGACAGGGTGTCTAGGTCCAAAGCTGCCAACGACGCTTCTCCTAAGCTAGTCGTCAATTCGCCGGTACTCAGTGAGGCGCTTTCACAGCCCCTGATATCGCAGGCCTCTACTGAGACCCATTAGTCCAGTATACCACGAGATGCTTCAACTGTGGAACCTGCATATGTCTCTACCTTGTATGGGTCCGGAGCCACTGTGCAGGCACCGGCTTCTGAGAATGTATTCAGGCCTACTGACTTGCATATTAAACTGATGCCATCTTCTTCTTAAAGGCCTAAAACTCGAACCATGCCTAGAAAACCGACGCCCAGACCCCATGGTCCGGCCTCTGTGCCGAAAAAACAAATGATAAGACTGGCTGAAGACCTTATTACTTTAATCAGGGGAAGCTAACCTTCCCCCTCTAAGAGACCTAGGACTGAATTTGCATATGATACTTCTGACCAGGATTCTAAAATTTCTGTTTCCTCTGATGATCAGGATTTACCCTTATCTACCCATCAGGATTCTGATGCAGAGGACTCTATTCCCTCTGCTTCCCCTCCAGAGGATTTCTCTTTTGGTGAAACCTTGCAAACTCTTAGGGAGCATTTTCACTGGGAAAGCCAGGATTACTCTGATTCTAAAAAAAGGCTTAGGGATTTCTTACTCCTGCCCCAACACAGGCCTTTAGCTATCCCCTTTGTACTAGACATTGTTGATGATGTCTTTTCGGAATCTAGCTTGGCCCCTGATTCTTTACCTCCTGCTCCCAGAAAACCTGATAGATATTACAGGGTTCCTGACTCTCAAAACTTCATTTTTAAAAATCCTACTGCGGATCCTGAGATCATTTTACAGGGACCCAAGGGCATTAAGGCTACTACTGCCAAAAATCCTACCCCCTCTGATAGAGATTCCAGGGTGGTGGATAGATTGGGTAAGAAGGTGTACACTTCTGCAACCTTGGCCATTAGGGCCTTAAACTGCCAGTTTCATATGTTAAAGTATCAGCAGCATAGTATTGGATTGCTTAAACAGAAAATGATGTTGATTCATGACTGTGCTGAAACTAAGGATTTAATGCATTCTGCTGAACAAGTTGGAAAACTTACTTTGCAGTGTGGTTTTGATTCACTAGAGGCGTCTTGCAGTGCTGCTGTCACTGGGTCTGTACTTAGAAGGCATGCTTGGCTTAAGGAGCAATCTCTGCCAGGTCATGTTAAAGCTAAATTGCTGGATGCTCCCTTAAATCAGGATCGCCTGTTTGGCAACAAAGCAGAGGTACTTAAAAAGATAGAGGAAAAAGCTAAATCTCTGCAAACTGTTAAAGATTTCCTACAGCCTCCAAGATTTAGTAGGCATTGGCTCTCTAAGAATTGGTCCTTTCCTGCCTCTTCCAGGCCTTCTCAGTCCAAACCCAGAACCAGCAGAACACCCAGGCTTCAGCCCAAGAGTGCACACAGGACTAAGCAGTGGGGGGCTCCCACTTCCAAATCAGGGAGCAGTAAGACTCGCCCCACGGTAAAGTGTCTCAATGACTTAACTTTAAAACTTCCAAGCCCTTTTAAACTGACTGCCCCTTTAGGGGGAAAGATTGCTCTCCAAGCAAAAAACTAGAAACTCATTACCCAAAACAAATGAGTTTTAAATAGTTTCCCAAGGATACAGATTTCACTTTCACACGCTACCAATCCCAAACGGTTGGCCAGATCTACCCCCAAATCAGTGGGCAGAGGCTCAAAAGCAAGTACTGTCTCTCCTAAGCATAAGGACTATTCATACTGTACCAGAAGAGGAAAAGGGACAAGGTTTCTACTCAAAACTTTTCCTGGTACCCAGAAAAGATAACTCATGACATCCTGTCCTGGACCTTTGTATCCTAAACACCTTTTTGGTGATCCCAAAATTCAAGATGCTAACCCTTCACCAGTTGCTTCCTATGCTAGGCAAGGATGCCTGGTTGGCAACTCTGGATCTAAAGGAAGCCTACCTGCACATCCCAATCAAGGAATCTTGCAGAAGATACCTACGCTTCAAAGCAGGCTACATGCACTATCAGTTCTCTGCACTGCTCTTTGGCTTATCTACTGCGCCCAGAGTATTCACAAAGTGCCTAGCTCCAGTCATTGCATTTTGCGGGCAAAGAAATATTCAAATATACCCATACCTGGACGATTGTCTAATTCAAATAACGTGGAAAAGTGCTGATAAACCAACAAGAACCAAAGGATGACAGTGTTGCCAAGAAAAACGCTGCTCACACAACTGCTCACACAGTTCAAAACGTTTTAATAATCCCAAACAACACGACACGTATCACAAATATCCAGGACAAATGTTGGTTAAGCACTTTCATCTGCATCAGTCAGATTTCATCAGAACCATGAGTACTCCATACATCAAACATTATATAGTTTTTTTGGCGCCAATTGTAAATGAAATAATAGATTAATTAAGTTTTAGAACAACAGATCACCCCTGTGATAGAACCCTGTTGCGAAATAGCTAGTGATTCCCATTTTACCACAGAGGACCTCTCTTTGGGCAATGGAATTTTATCTAATTGCAACAATATTAGTGTTTTGTCATTTAAAGGGTTGAAGGTATACAACTACACAGATATTTTGATATCAGAGGAATTTTGCACCTTATTTTGTAAGGGAATGAAGTTCATACCCACTGCCAAGTTTAATATATTTGATACCATCAAAGAAATTAAACTATTTTGTAGGAGAATGAACTTGGCCATACAATATAAAGATACAAATAAGGATGGCACAAATGAGCAAATGCTATGCCCTCAGGTTGATTCATTGAAGAGAAAAAGTACTTATGTTCCAGGGTATCACTCCACAGTAGCTCAATATGAAAAATTAGTAGCACATGATATGTACAGCCTTGAAAACCGAATTAAAAGTAATTCATTACCTTTGCCCTTAGGGCACTATGATAACTTGACTGTGTCAGAAAGGGAATGTTTGAAAAAAGTTATAGATAACAAGGACCTTAGGGTTATGAAACCAGATAAAGGTGGTGGAATTGTGTTGTACAATACAGTAAACTACAACCAGGAAATTTTGAATATATTACATTTATCTGGTAATTACGAAGAGGTGTCCCTAAACCAGGTGAATATTGGGTACAAACGTATTGATCTTGCCATCGAGGAATTCCTGCTTGATAACAGGATTACTAATGAAACATATGAATTTATCAGGGTTGAATTTCCCAAGATGGCTTCAATTATAGGGATACCCAAAATTCATAAGAATATTAACAAACCCCCTTTCAGACCGATAATTTCTGGTTCTAAGTCAAAAACCTATAATATAGGTGTTACCATAGATAGATGGACAAAGCACGTGTACAATAATGTTGAACATCTTACCAAAGATTCCTGGAATTTTCTGAGTAAATTGACCCCCATGATTTGGCACCAAGAGTTAACCTTTATAACAATTGATGTAGTTGATCTTTTCTCCTGTATTCCCAGGGAGAAAGGATTAGATTATTTTTTCAATAGTTTAAAGAGATTTTCTGGGCTGAGTTTTGAGAGAATAAATTTGATAGTAGATATGATGGGTCTGGTTTTGGACCACAATTATCTTCAGTTTCAAGGGGAACTTTTTAAACAGAGCAGAGGGGTAGCTATGGGCGCGTCTTGTGCCCCAGTGTTTGCTAATATGGTGATGCTTGAGTGGGAATCGCAGTTTATTTTTTCAAGTGAATATTATAGGCACATAGTACATTATACCAGGTATTTGGACGATTTATTTGTCCTATGGAATGGACCTGTTGAACTGATACAAGAATTTATTGAATATTTGAATAACACCACTGATTTTTTAAAATTTACATATAATATGAAATCTGAAGGCATTGCTTATTTAGATACATACGTTTATTCCACTGGTACAGAATTTCAATCTAAGATTTTTAGGAAAATTACCTTTTCGAATGATTATTTATTTTATGATAGTTGTCATCCACCGTATATATTTAAAAATGTTTTTAAGGGCCAATGTATACGTGCGGCCCGGATGACATCAAATAGGGAAAATATGGAACGTGAGTTAAACACAATACATGAAATGTTTTCTAACAGAGGGTACCCTGATGAATTGCTTACACCAATTAAAGATTATGTTATGAAAGAATGGGACAACAAGTTTGTACCCTTATTGGGTAAGCCCTTTATTAGCAAGGTGAAGAAAAATAGTTTAGGTGGTTGTATATGTGTACTCACTTATAGCCCTTACATAGATGTATTGAAAGAGATTTTGTTGAAGTATTGGAACATATTTAAAATTACGGAAGATATTGCTAAATTTGTAGGATTCAAACCAAAATTTGTATACAAAACTTCACAAAATATCAAAAGGATGTTAGAAATGAGAAAGAAATGTTCTAGTGAGGTATCAAGAACAAAAAACACTAGAAAATGTGGTGCTTGCAAGCAATGTAAGTTTATTAATGAAAACAAGGTAGTTAAGTTAAAGAACATCACTGCTAATAGGTTATGTAGTCAAGGGGGGAATTGTAATACCTCGAGAATAGTGTATATTGCTACCTGTACAGTATGCGATGCTTATTATATTGGAAAAACGGAGAGGAAACTAAGGACTAGAATATATGAGCATATATATAGGATAAGGAAACAAGATCCTAATAATGCTTTAAGTAGACATATTCTAGGTAAGGGTAACGAACATTCCTTCCATTTTAGTATTATAGACATTATTGAACACACTAATTCTGAAGGTAATTGGAAATGTTATTTAGCTTTATTAGAAAGCAAATGGCAAATACTTTGTGATGCTACGACCAATCCCGGTCTAAATGACCACATTAGTATAAAACCCTTCTTGATTATGGATAGCTGAGCACCATTATTATCTATACATTTTTATGTATCTATCTATGCAATTAATTCTTGTCAGTATCAACTATTATATTTCACACTTTTTAAACACACAATTGTACACATTTTTTTATATATATTTTTATACACATTTTTATATTTTGTTATACTTATTACATATTTATTTATTAATATTTAAATATTTATTACATATATTTATTACATATATATATTTATTATATTACTATAATCATTTTTATATCGAAAGATTACTAGCTAGCACCTTATATAAATACCTTATTTATTTGCTTTGTTATGTACTTTTTCACCATTATTGGTCTATATGCACATAGGCATTACACTCCGTTTTTAACCCAGCATTAGTAATACAACATAGGCATATTTGAGGAGTCCATTTGATTAGGTTTATATCTGCTGTTAGGCTTTTAGGTTTGTACACCCTATCCCCATGTTTTATTTGTGAATGCATTATGCATTATGTGGAATAAACATGTATTCAGATGTTATTATGTATGTAATACTAGATATACAGAATGCTAGGTAAAGCTGTTGACACTGTTACGATTATTTTATTAACTACATGAAATAGGTTAATTAATCTATTATTTCATTTACAATTGGCGCCAAAAAAACTATATAATGTTTGATGTATGGAGTACTCATGGTTCTGATGAAATCTGACTGATGCAGATGAAAGCGCTTAACCATCATTTGTCCTGGATATTTGTGATACGTGTCGTGTTGTTTGGGATTATTAAAATGTTTTGAACTGTGTGAGCAGTTGTGTGAGCAGCGATTGTCTAATTCAGGCAGAAATCCAGGACATACTTTTGAATCATCTGGCATTTGTACAAAAGGTGCTAACTTGTCTGGGGTACACCATAAACGAAAAGAAATCACATCTTGTACCCTGTCAACAAATTATATTCCTGCGAGCAAGCTTGAACACAACTTCCCAGATGGCTTCCCTCACACCAGAGAAACAAATTCATTTGACAACTTACTTCAAACTTATGGCCACAAAAACCCTGCTATCTGCAAGGCAGATACTGCAAGCCTTGGGGTTCATGGCCTCCTGCATTCTCCTAATTCCATATGCAAGACTGCATATGAGGAAACTACAATAGTATCTAAAAAGCCTATGGTGTCAGTATTCTCAGGATCTAGAAGCAATGATTTCTATAATATCTTGCCTACAGTTAGAGTTCCTTTGGTGGGCAGAGGCCTGCCACCAAAACAAGGGACTACCATTCACTCTACCCCCTGCCACCCAAACCCTAACAACAGACACATCAGACTATGCATAGGGGGCTCACCTGGCAGGGAAGTGCATTCAGGGCAAACGGAACCCAAGTCAAATGCACCTGCATATCAATCAAAAAGAAATGTTAGCTGTACAGAATGCTCTGACAGCCTTCAAGGACCACATTCTTCCAGGACAGTTAATGGTAAAGACGGACAACACCACTGTTATGTGGTACATAAACAAGCAGGGGGGTACCCATTCATACCCCATCTGCAGACTAGCCATGGCTCTGTGGAACACAGCCTTGAGCTACCAAGTGCATCTACAGGCTCAATTCCTGCCAGGAAAGCTAAATATACCGGGAGACTAACTAAGCAGAAATCTCATAGACCCACACGAGTGGAAACTGGAACCAAAGACTTTCAACATGTTGATAAACAAATGGGGGAGCCCAGATATTGACCTGTTTGCCTCCCCCCAGAACTACCAATTGAACAAATTCTGCAAAAGTACTCCCCACAAACAAGCTTGGAAAGTGGATGCCCTGTTCTTCAACTGGAAAAATCTATCAGTTTATGCCTTTCCTCCTCTGCCTCTCCTCTCCAAAGTACTACTAAAGATCAATCAGGACAAACCAAGGATGATGCTGATTGCACCAGACTGGCCTTGCAACACTGGTACCCCCTCTTGCGCAGTGCATCACTGCTGGCTCCATGGCACCTGCCTCAGACCCCTTCCCTGCCGTCCCAGCAGGAGGGCCAGATTCTGCATCCTCAGCTTCAAACCCTGAACCTGGCAACCTGGCTTATTACCTAATCTCTCCATTACCATCCTTCAGTAAACAAGTGTTGGATGTCATTTTGGAGGCAAGGAGGCCTAGTACTAGAAACTCTTATGCTGAAAAATGGAAAAGATTCTGTTCCTGGAACCAAACTCAAAGGATGGGCACAGCAGTTCCCAATTTACCTCAGATTCTTCAATACTTAACTGAGATGCTTCACAAGGACCATTCTTTTTCCTCCATCAGAATTCATGCCTCAGCCATTTCAGCTCATTACAACACAGAACCAACCCCTCTTCTCTCATCCACTGCTCAAACAGTTCCTCAGAGGAGCCAAAAACTTAAGACCACCCAGGAGAGCCCCAACTCCAGCCTGGGACCGTAACTTTGTATTGGGAAAACTCACTTTACCTCCTTTTGAGCCAGCTGCACATGTAGAGTTAAAATTCCTTTCTTGGAAAACAGCCTTCCTTCTAGCAATCACTTCAGTAAGAAGGGTATCTGAATTACAGGCCCTTATGGCAGTGGAACCTTTCATCATCTTTCATGCGGACAGTGTGTCCCTCAGGACCAATCCCTCCTTCGTGCCCAAGGTAGTATCCAGTGTGGCTCTTAATTAGTCCATTAATTTGCCAACCTTCTCTTCTAATCCGCAGAACAAAGGGGAATGGATACTGCACTCCTTAAATGTGCACAGACAACTTAGATTTTACTTGGCAAGACTAAACCTCAAAGGAAATCTGAACAACTGCTGGTGGCATTTGCTGCAGGGGCAGAGGGGAAGGCCATTTCAAAGAAAACCATTTCTAAATGGATAGGCCATTGCATTCATTTCTGCTATAAGCACCATGGAAAACTTTTCCCACAGGGGATAAGACCACACTCAACCAGGGCTGCATCTACCTCTGCAGCCTTTCTCAGAGGTGTCCCTACCAGGGACATCCGAGAAGCTTCTACCTGGAGTTCTGTACATACTTTCACAAGGCATTACCATTTGCCAATTTTTTCTAAATCCAGAGCTGGCTTTGCCACTGCAGTCTTGCAGGGCCTTATAGCTGGTCCTAATGCTATCTAAATTCCTCCTCAGCTTTGGGAATCTACCCAAATGTGATCACTGCAACAATGAAACACGAAGAACATAGTACAGTTGTGTACACTTACCATGAATGTAGATGTTCGAGTGTATTCATTGTTGCAGTCCTGGTTACCCTCCCTCCAGCCCCCTGTCTTCTTTTGGCTATACATCTATTCTCCTTTACTATACTTAAAAGCTTTTTGGTGTATTTGCTTTTTTGTTGGAGGTATAACCTTGCACATATATATTTAATTGCTTCCCTTAGGGGGGTACCTGACATTTGGGGCAAGAAAAATTTATGTAATGGTGTTGGCTGCATGCTTTATACCCCTGACTACCTGACGTCATGGAAGATGAGATAGCAACCAACGCAGGACCCAATACTTTGATAATCAGGCCGACTGAGGGGTACTGCAAGCAGATAACCCAAATGTGATGACTGCAACAGTGAATACACTCGAACATCTACATTTATGGTAAGTGTACACAGCTGTACTTTCCTTCAGTCATGGATGTTCTGAAGGAAGTGCTGCTTACCAGTGCATCTGTGGAGTCAGATTACATTCCTCCTTCCCCTTGGAATCCTGACTGCTTTTACAGGGTTAAGGATTCCCATGAGTTTTTATAAAGAATCTTATAGCTTGTCCAGTTGTGGTGTCCCTTGATTCCAGAAAGGGATCTACTCTGGCTTCATCCAGGAATTATTTTCTCATTGTCAGGAAGAGTAAGATGCTTGACCGATTTGGGGAAATGGTTTATACCTCTTCTACCCTGTTTTTAGAGCCTTGAACTGCCAGAGTCATAACCTTACCTTTCAACCATCCCTAATGGAGAAGATGGGAGCGAAGGCAGAGGGGATCTGTGATAAGAATCTGAAAGAAGGGATGTTTGAATTTCTCTGCTCAAATGGCCAAGCATTGCATGAAATGTGCAAGTGATGAGGTGGATACATCATGTAGGCCAGTAGCCACTGGGCTTATAATTCAGAAACATGCCTGGTTAAGGATTCACCCTCTACCAGGCCATGTAAAGATGGAGTCCCTTAATCCATCTTTGGATGTGGTGTTCTTCTTTGAACCCCTTTCTGAAAAAAAAACTTTATTCAGCTGCTTTTACAGCATTTGTGTTTCCTCCTCCTACTCTATCACTTCATCTTGTTTTTTCTGCTACTTGCTCTCTAAAGTGTTCAATTGCATCTTCTCTGCTGCATGTTTTACTGCTTGCTTGTAGCCTGTTTAAATTTTAAGTATTATTCCAAGCCTCTTAGTTTTGGTTTAAGCACTTGGGCTTTAGGCCTGCTGCTTAGCTCTCCCTGTCCTCTCTCCCTCAGATTCTGACAAATGTGGATGTACAATTTCCTATGGTTTCTCCTGCCAGCCTGTTTGATATGGGCATCCTGAGACAGTGCAGCAACTGCCTCATTTACATGGACAACCATCTACTGCTACCACCTAGGAACACAATTTGTGAGAGATGCAGTTACATAAAGAAGCTAGAGGCTGTGCTCTCTCCCTCACAAGCCAGTATATCTAGCACTGAGAAGGATGTCAACACAATCACTACACCTCAAACACCACCCACAACTACACAACACACACCCACATATGCGGAGGTTCTCAACAAAAACAAACCTAAACAAAGGAGACCTCAGAGGGAAAAAGTACATGAGAACTCCACAACCCTCCACACTATATACCATGCATAGTCCACATACCAGTGTTTCACAACCACTAAGGCCTAACCATAAACCCAACATATTAGTCACAGGAGACTCCATTGTGAGACACAAAGATGTGCCTCTCACCAGGGTGGATAAGGAGAAAGTCACGGTTATTTGTTTCTCACATGCACTCAAGTCTCTCAACAACAGGTACTGTTATGACTCTGTCATAGTCCATGTTGGCATGAACGACTTGAGATGTACCTCCCTGGGCTATATGAAGAGACATGATTGAGCTCACTGAATGTGTCCCAGGCAGGTATGTTGCTAGCCTTAAGCAGCATTCTACCATCACCCAGAATGATGCCTCAATATAAAAAGAAAATAATTGACTTTAACAGTTGGCTTAGTTTCTGGTGTCATTCCAGGGGGGGCCAGTGCCTGACAGCTTGGGAAGATATGATTGACAGACAATGCTTTGCTAGACATGGCCTGCATCTGTCTCACTTGGGCTTCAGGCTTCTGGCAAAGGCCCTTGCCTCTCCCATAGTTCCTTTTTTAGGAAAGTCATGAGGTCGATACTACCAACATAAAAATTTCAACAAACCGCAAATTAAAGGTCATGCTGCTAAATGCTAGAAGTCTAAACATGAAACTAAACTCATTGCAAACATTCTTAACCCTGGAGGATGCTGACATTTGTGCAGTCACAGAAACCTGGTTCAAAGCTGGGGAGAGCACCCCAGCCTTACCTGGTTACTCATCCTATCATACATTCAGACCCAAAATGTGGGCAGCAAGGCCAAAGGAGGTAGAGTTTCAATATATGTTAAAGACACGCACACCTCCAGGCTGGTCAAACAGTATGATACACAGGAAACACTCCAGGTGTAGTTAACCATTGACAAGACCGGTATTCAAATTATAGCTCGGTACAGACCCCCAAATGTGACTCAGAATGCCCACTCCATCTCTCTGGACCTCTTCAAATCTATCAAGATTCAATCCTTTACCCTGATCCTGGGTGAATTTAATTACCCAACCATAGATTGGAAAAACTACTCATGCCAGAACACAAATGCCCAGAGATTCCTCGATTTTATGAATGCAAATGCCTTGGAACAGCTAGTTGATACTCCCACAAGAGGTGATAATATCTTGGACTTGGTATTAACCAGCATGATTAACCACTGCAGCACCCCTACGGTATCATCCTTCCTGGAAAGATCCAACCATAAAGCAGTCACTTTCAAAGTCACCATCTACCCTGACCCCATCTAGCTAGGGTCGAACAAGAAAACTTCTCCAAAGCTGATTCCAACCTCCTGAGGGATGGTATAAACAGCTTCACAGCCCGCTCCCCCACTGTAGGAACAGGCACCAATGTTCATATCTACACCAAAGTACTATACGAGCATTTATATAGATGCATGCAGTCAGGAATACCTGACTGGACAAAATTATCCTCCGCAAGGAAGAGTAAACCTGTCTGGTGGACATGTGCAACTATATAACAAAAGGAAAAAATTGCTGTCCAGGAACAAGAAGGAGTTGGGTGCCCAATTGGAAGCAGTCTCTCCTTGGCCTGTGCAAGCAAATAAGAGCACCAGTGATATCCTCTCTAAAGCCAATTTCGAGTCCAAATTGCCCGCATCTACTAGAGACGATCATAAGGCCTTCTTTACATATGTCCTGAATCTCAAAAGAAGCACCAGATCTGTTCAGAACTGGTGGTCAAGGACACCACATAAACAGAGGCTGTAGATAGAGCCAATCTACTGGCTGACAGATTCATTGAAAACTTCTCCCCTCTGTCTCCACCCCCATCAGTAAATCAGGACATACCCAGTACCTACCCCCCCATCCCGTATATCTAGGGAACAGGTCATCACTGCTCTCTCGAAGGCAAAAAATACAGCCTCCTTGGCACCCGATAACATCCCAGGCTGCATCCTACATGAACTCAGGCATGAACTTGCAGCATCATTAGGCACCCTATTCAACCAAAGCCTGAGTACCGGCTTTGTTCCAGCTGAGTGGAGGACAGGCACTGTCATTAATTTACACAAAGGTGGGGCGTCCACTGATCCAGGAACTTATAGACCCATCAGCCTAACTAGCCAGTCTGCAAGGCCGTGGAATGGATTATCATGGACCTCATTAATAGGGACATTGGCAACCTTCAAACACTCAACCCCACACAGTTTGGCTTTGTCAAGGTGAGATAATGTGTGTTAAATCTGGTTGACTTCTTTGAGACAGTCACCAAAGCCATGGACGAGGGGAAAACTGTGCACACCACCTACTTTGACCTGGCCAAAGCCTTCAACACTATTCCCCACTCAGGCCTAGTAGATAAACTATCTCAACTAGGCATCACTCCATATGTTACCAGATGGGTAGCAAACTGGCTCACTGATAGAACCCACCTAATCAAAATAGGGGAAGCCACCTCAAGCAGCAGACCCATAACGAGCAGTGTACCCCAGGTATCGGTCTTGGGGCTTCTGTTATTTGGGATATATTTCTCTGAAGTGCAGGCCAAAACCAGTGGGCTATGGCTGACCAAGTTTGCAGATTTCTGCAAGCTGGGTGCAGTCATCAATTCCCCAAGTGATGTGGGACGTCCTCCAAGAAGGTCTCACCCAAACAAATGACTGGTGCCAGAAATATGGCCTCAAGCTGAACGCCAAAAAACTATTCATCATCCTCTTTGGGGAGAGTGACATCCCCAGATATTATCACATTAATAACGTCCTAAGTACACAATCTGTAGTGAGGGGTTTGGGCAGCCAGGTTAATAGCAACCTGACTTTTGACCACCATGTTGCTGCCATTGTATGGAAAGCTTTCTACGTGGCCCACCTCATAAGTAAGGATATCTGATCCAGGGACAGAGGTCAAAAGATCCCTGTATTCTTCCCTTATAAGGCCAGTTATTGAGTACAATGCCCCCTTCAACATGTACCTCGCAAAGGACATGCAGCAGCTGGAGAGACCACAGAGGTTCCTCACCAGGAGAATCCAGGGCTTCAAACACCTACCCTACACAGATAGGCTAAAAGCCCTGTTCCTCTACTCAGTTTCATACAGACTCCTCAGAGGTGACCTCTGTCTGACATACAAAGCAATCTCAGACCCTGCCTTGATGGGACTGCTGCATATCCGCAAGTCAAGCTCCACTCGAACAACCCGTACTCACAACCTCAACCTGGTCTGTGGTATCAATAGGACTTGTTGGCAGGACAGATTTGTGTCCCAGAGATTCCCCCATCTGTGGAATAAACTCCTTCTCCACATCAAGCAGGGTACCTCATTATCCCTTTTTAAGTGCAACCTGGATAACTGAATGGAAAACAGAAAATACACTCCTGGGATTCCACCTTTGTCCCTGTTGGATAGGGGCTCTGGGTGCTGACTTGTTTAAATATGGGCTAAACTCTTAGCTAGGCTTATAAAGGCCTCAGGGCCAATAGCCTAGTAACCTCCTATGATCCTATAAGATGTTTTCAAGAGTCTGGAGAAGAAAGGCAAAGCCGTGTAATCTGGTAAGCAGGATTTTGCTGCACAGTCACAATGTTCAGCAGGAATTTTCCAATTAAATCCTGATGATTGTATCCTAAAAAAGACAAGAATAAGTCCAGAAAAGGATAATAGGAAAATTCAGGAAAGAATGGCAAGAAAACCTAATTAGAAGCCTGAAGGCCAGCATAGCTTAGCCTGCCTGATCCCTCCCACCCTACCCTAACCCTCCTCTATCCATTACCCTCTATCTTTCTCAAAGAGAGAAAGAGAGTCTACAGAGAGGAATGTGTTGACTACTTTGTTCAAAAATGGAAAAACATTACCAGGACTAGTGGGTCCTCAAGTCTTTGTGAAGGGCTACAGATTACATTTCAAAAAATTCCAAAGTACTGGCTAGTACCCCAGTTCCAAAAGATCTGTTTAGCCTGGTACTTTCTCTGTAGAAAGAGTACCCTTTGAACAAGAGCATACTGGCCTCTAGTTAAGACCATTCCTGATATCAGAAAAAGAAGGAACCTGGAGACCCATTCTGGGCTTTCATCTTCTAAACAAGTTTCTGATTGTAAAACTTCTACCTCTGCTATCCCATCAAACCTTTTTGATCTCAGTAGACCTGTAGACTGCTTGCTTCAATGTACCTATTGCCAGAGATCACAAAATGTTCCTTAGATTTGCAGCACATGAGACGACATTACCAATTCACTTTCTAGCCTTTTGGCTTGTAAATTGTACCCAAAGTTCTTACCAACTGTCTTGCTCCAGTAATAGCTTTTTGTATGTAAAAAAGCATTCACATTTATCCTTTTCTGGATAGCTATTTCATTCAAGCAGATTTTTTGGAGGGGATAGCCAAGGCTTTGGATTTTCCCTGAATTGTCTCAGAGTTCTGTGTCATTAATTCTGTGTAAAGAAGTCCTGACTTGCTCCCATAAAGGTCTTGAACTTCCTGAGGGCATGTCTTTACCTAGACCCTCAAATACCCTTCCTCCTAATTGACAGGGTTTCTTATGTGCCCCTTTGTCTTCTGCTGAAGAATATTCTGAAAGTAGTTTCATCCAGAGAATTCCTCAGGGATGTGGGTTATATGACATCCTGAATTCCAGTCGTGCTTTTAACCAGTCAGCAGATGAAACTGACGGTACCTCAGAAACGTGGTAACATCACTCTGAACCTCTGGAGTCAAATATTCCCCTCCTACCCTGCATCGGGGAGAAGATTTTATTGTAGATAAGACAGTTCTGTCTCAGTGTAGTGCTGCCATTTAGCAACCCAGCCTACTAACTCTGTATGGACTTTTCAGATCTAACTTTGGGAGTCTGTTTGGACTCGCTTCCAGTTTAGGGGACCTGGAACCAAAACATATGTAAATACATATAAATATGAAAGAAATGATGGTGATATTCTGGTGTTGATGTCTTTCAGCCAGATGTAAAAAAGAAGGGGGGTACTTCTTTGTCATTACAGTGAGTATGACAAGGGATGTGGCATATCCACAGAGATGAACTCCCTCATTTATGCTGTGCAGGCTTGCCATGCAAGCTTAGGAGATAGGCATGATTCTCAGGCTGAGCAGATCTCATATAGACTGTCACAAGTAGATGTTTAATAGGGATACCTTCCCAGATATGATCAGGATGTGAGGTTTGCCAGAAGTAGATGTTTTTGCTTACCCCCATACAGACAATTGAGAAAGTTCTGCACCAGAACAGCAACATCAGAAGCCTAGAAGATGAATGCATTCTTCCTGAACTGGGCAGATCCACTTCTTTATGCTTTTCTTTTATACTGTTGATCACCAGGGTGCTGCTAAAAATCAGAGGAAAAGCCAAAAGTCATAGTATTTTTTCAATTTTGGCCAAGCTATCACTTTTCCCTTGCTAGACTGTGCAGGATTGGGACAAAGCAGAAAGTGTTGTCTCATTGCGTGGACTTTCCCCACACAAAACAAAGGGTCCCTTTTGCACCCCAGTTTAGTAACTCTAAGAATGACATTTTAGATTATTTCACATCTCAACAAGGCACCTGTATTCAGAGGACATGCTGAACATTATGAGGGAGGCTAAGAAACCAAAGAAATGCTACCTAGCACAGTCAAAAGAAGCTCACACTGATGCCCATCCAGAGTCCAAGATCCAACTGAGGCACTTGTGGCAATGGTCCTGGGCTACCTGTCAAACCTTTAAGAAACTGGCCTTTCTTTTTCATCTTTAAAAGTCAGTTTCTTATGTCTGTCTGCCTGCCCATGGACCCTCTCTTGTATGCCAAGCCTTCAGTAAAACAACTCATAGAAATGTTTTTTTCACCTTATCCACCAAGAAAAGAGATTGCTCCAACATGAGATCTTAACTATGCATAAGAAAAGCTAACTCTTGCTCCCTTTAAACCAGCTGCATCTGCACCCCAGCAGTTTTTATCCTGAAAGACACTGTATCTTATGTTGTTAATCTTTGTTCATTCATTACTGATGGGTTATCGGTTCTGTCCTCGGAACCAAGCCGGCCAATATCAAGCTTGCATCAGCCCAAAACTCTCGAGCCAAGGTCGTACCCAGAATGCTCTGCTCCCTGTTATCTCAGATCCCGTTTGCCACGTTGCTGAACAGCCATGTCAAGCCACTCTCTCAGCTAAGTGTCTAATTTTTTGACAGTTTATATATTGTTTTTACTCTAAAGTTTCTCAAAAGTTTATTCTAATATTTTCCTACCCTATGGCACACTTTAGACTCTCTCCCTTTAGTCATTTCCCTTTATTACCCTCTTTTCTTACCTTGTGGTAATTTTCCATTACCATCGTTGGTAATCCTTCCTTTTTCTCTTTTTACCCTTTTTCTTGGGTAGCCGTTATTCTCCCTTTTGCTACTGTGCTTCTTCTCCACAACAGCTATGTTGGATAAGAAAAGTTCCGTTGGTTTCAAGCAGTGCAAGGATTGCGGCCATAAGTTACTGCTTTCCGATGGCCATGACTTATGTGTCTACTGTTTTAATGTCTCCCACTTGACTGTAAATCCTCCCTGTGAGATCTGTAAAAACATCTCTACCAGGACTCTCAACGAGAGGAAGAATAAGTTAATTTTGAAAGGTCTCCTCAAGTCTCCTTTCTCTGAGGCTACTTCTGGGTTGGAGGGCTCACCCACTCCTGTTAAATCCCACAAGAGTTGTTCTTCCTCTTCTTCATCGAAGTCACTCCCTTCTTCTCCCCCTGGAGATCATAGGAAGTTGACTCACCAGACTGACTCACCAGAAGGTGAAATTGTTTACTACTCTGGTGCTTCCACCTGTGACCCTGTCGGCTCCAGGCTCGGTACCGCCCCAAATGATCCTGACTACAGTCATGTCTCCTTTATCGAGTACTGGCACCAGAGTTTCTGGTGCAGACAACTACAGTTCTAACAATTCTGTCGCAAACCCTAACGGCACCATCAGTACAGGTTCATTCCCCTTCGGCACCATTGGTACACTCACGTTCGGCTCCAAGTATGACTCTTCTGTACTCCACGGTGCAGACTTTTTCAGCACCGACATGTACTTCAGTGCAGTCCTTCTTGGCACCGTCCTTATTGCCACTAAAGACACTTTCCACTAAGGCACTGTACCCTTCGGGGGGTTCATATTAAAACAGCGAACAGTGTTTCATCAACACATATTCAGCAAAAGCTGAATATGTCGAAACCACAGAACAACGGTTTCTTTCCTAGGGAAAGAAATCGCTGTTCCAACCCCCCAAAAAAACATTAAACACTTCCAAACACATACAAACATACCATAACCCTAATTATACCCCCCCAAAAACCAGTAAACAACTAAATACACATATGCACATAACCCAACCATACATTTAACGAAAAAAAAAAAGCAAACATTTTAAAACATATGCATTTACCTTAACCCACACCCTAACCCTAAGGTCAGTAACTGTTGAACAGTCATGCTCAAGAGCTATACCGGTCAAGGGACCACACTACACTTCAGAACAGGCAAAGCAATGAAGCGGTCAAGCGACTTCTTGCGGCTTCTTTCCCAAGGAAAGAATTCGCTGAACAGCCACTTTGCTGTTTTGCCTGTTCACTCTACATGTGTCGAAAACGCATTTGACAAAATGCGTTTTCATCGTTCTAATAGGAGCCCCTCTTCGGGGTAGACCTCTGCCTTTACGGTGCAGACACCTTCAACTGCCACGGCGCTGACATCTTCGGCACAGACTTTTTCCACAACGTTTTCTTCGGTGCAGACTTCCTCAGCTCCAAGCTCTGCACCTATTGAATTAGCAAGGACCAAATATTCCACTTCATTGGATCCTTTTGCAAACAGTCAGTATAGTTCTTTCCTGGAAAGGCCAGAATCGCCATCAGCCTTCTCCATGAGGTCAACCAAGAGTCTTTCTGAGCAGGATGTGTTACGGCTTGTTGACTATTTGCTTGTGGCCAGAGGTCTCTCTCAACTGAAGTCCACATTCCCTCATTCAGGTGAGCATATTTTGCCTCAAACCCCAACGTGTACTCCTCCTTCGACTTCCACTCAAGTTTTGAAGCCTATTACTCCGACAGCAGCTTCCCTCCCTCCGACTCCAATAGTGGATCTCACTTTGGAACCACAGTCATCCTTGTGGCCTTCAGTGCACTGGGCATCGGGCTCTTCTCAGGCCAGTGGCTGTGCTGTTGGGGAGGGAATTCCTGGCTCTACGCCGATCTTTTTTCTATAGCACCTTCCAGGGATGCTCTCTCTCTCTCTAACAGTTCACGGTCCTCTTGAGACTCCTAGTCTGGGGGGCGGGCACGTTGGGGTGGGGTGTGACCCTAGTTCCGAGATTGTCATGCTCTGTTCTGGGCTCCCATCCCTCCTTGGGTGGGCCAGCCTTCCAGGCCATGGAGAGGGCGCTTGCCTCCGCTGGCAAAGCTCATTTGACGGAGTCATCTCCCCCCTCTGTGCCACAACTGCCACAAACTTCAACTCCTGGACATTGGGCACAAGAGCCTCAGGTCTCTCCTCCTCTGGAGACCCCCTCCAGAACCTCCTACTGAGGAAACACCCTGTGCAAAGCATTGTGTAAGAAGAAGCGCATAGTCTCCACTGAGGAGTCATTGACTGAAGATACAGATTTTGATGACAGGGAAGGGTCCCCACAGTCACCCTCTGATGAGGTGTCTGTTGGTGACATCCTCGAGATCCTTAGACAGAGGGGGTGACTGGAAGCCCTGTAATCCTTCCTCTGAGGAATCCGTATTCCTGCAGGTTTTTCGTGCCTGGCCCCCTACCTCCTGGGTCACCCCGCCTGCCAATGAGCTCATCCAGCCCATCGTGCAGCATGCATGGAAGGCTCTTGATACCATGGAAGCGATACCTAAGAGGCCAGATAAAATATTATCACCCCCCCCCCCCGCGGAGCACCCCCACTGGTCACGTGGTCTTCCAGTAGATGCTTTGGTGGTGGCAGCTGCTACTATGAAGGATTTGGCAGAAGAGAGCCAAACTGTCCATCCACCCAACAAGGAGTCTCGGGCAATTGACAGATTAGGGAAGCATGTGTTTTCTTCATCGACCTTTGCTGTAAGGTCTTTGAATTATTTGGCACATTTTACCAAGCTTCAGCAAGATCTTATCAACCAGCTCTCTGAAACCCTGGCAGGAGCTTTTTCTGACGAAGTCTGTTATAATGTGGCTTTTCAGATAGCCACCCTAGAGTCCATTTCCAACTCTTCCATGTGTCTTATTTCTCATGCAACTGAAGGGGTGGCTAGAGCGGGCAGGCACAGGTATAGTCACCAGACAACATGCTTGGATACACCTTTGTGACTTTGCGGACTCCTTTAAGGCTTCCTTCATGAATGCCCCCATAGAAGCCGCTTCTTTGTTTGGCCCTAAAGTCAAGGATATGCTGGCATGGTGCAAACAAGATGGCAAGACCTTGTCTGCCATTGGTATCAGACACTCCAGTCCTCAGCAATTCTATTCCAGAAATCAGAGGAGCGGAAAGGTCTGGTACAAGAAATCACAGGGTTCTTTCCAGGATGCATGTGCCGAGTTTACGTATTTTAACAAGAGGGAGGAGCATAGGATGACATACAAGAGTGGAGGAAGATGCACACAGGTGGATTATATCTTATGTAGAAGGGCCAGTCTGAAGGAGATTGGAGACTGTAAAGTGGTGGCAGGGGAAAGTATAGTTAGGCAGCATAGGATGGTGGTCTGTAGGATGACATTGGTGATCAAGAAGAGGAGGATGAGTGTGAGGGCAGCACCAAGGATCAAATGGTGGAAATTGAAAAAGGGTAATTGTGAGGTGATGTTCAGGGAAGAGTTAAGACAGGCACTGGGTGGCAGTGAAGAGTTATCAAATAGCTGGGTAACTACAGCAGAGCTAGTAAGAGAGATGGCTAGAAAGGTGCTTGGTGTGACATCTGGAAAGAGGAAGGAGGACAGGGAGACCTGGTGGTGGAATGAAGAAGTACAGGAGAGCATACAGAGAAGGAGGTTGGTGAAGAAGAAGTGGGATTGTCAAAGAGATGAAAAAGTAGACGAGAGTATAAGAAGATGAGGTGCATGGCAAACAGAGAGGTGGCGAAGGCTAAGGATAAGGCATATGAAGAGTTGTATAAAAGGTTGGACACTAAGGAGGGAGAAAAGAACCTGTACCGACTGGCTAGACAGAGGGACTGAGCTAGTAAAGATGTGCAGCAGGTAAGGGTGATAAAGGAGAGTGTGTTGAGCAGATGAAAAGAGTACTTTGAGGGGCTGATGAATGAAGCGAATGAGAGGGAGAGAAGGTTGGATGATGTGCAGATAGTGAATCATGACATGCAGTGGATTAGCAAGGAGGAAGTAAGGATAGCTATGAAGAGGATAAAGACCAGAAAGGCTGTTGGTCAAGATGACATACCTGCGGAAGCATGGAGGTGTTTAGGTGAAATGACAGTGGAGTTTTTAACTAGATTGTTTAATGAAATCTTGGAAAGTGAGAGGATGCCTGCGGAATGGAGAAAAAGTGTTTTGATACAATTTTTAAGAATTAGGTGATGTGCAGAGCTGTAGTAATTACAGAGGGATTAAATTGATCAGTCACAGCATGAAGTTATGGGAAAGAGTAGTGGAAGCTAGGTTAAGAAGGGAGGTGATGATTAGTGATCAGCAGCATGGTTTCATGCCAGGAAAGAGCACTACAGATGTGATGTTTGCTCTGAGAGTGTTGATGGAGAAGTACAGAGAAGGGCAGAAGGAGTTACATTGTGTCTTTGTGGATTTAGAGAAAGCATATCACAGGATGCCTAGAGAGGAGTTGTGGTATTGTATGAGGAAGTTGGGAGTGTCAGAGAAGTATTTAAGAGTGGTACAGGATATGTACGAGGGTATGGTGACAGCAGTGAGGTCTGCGGTGGGAGTGACGGATGCGTTTAAGGTGGAGGTGGGATTACATCAAGGATCAGCTCTGAGCCCTTTCTTATTTGCAATGGTGATGGACAGGTTGACAGACGAGACCAGACAGGAGTCCCCGTGGACTGTGATGATGTTCGTGTTACACTGCTGCAGTCATTACACTTGGGTTATCCTGCCGTCAGGCGGTCCCTCAGTCGACCCAAGTTCCAAAGTCTTGGTCCGGCGTCGGTTGCTGTCGTTTCTTCCCTGACGTCAATGCGCCAGGGGTATATAAGATGCAGCTGATGCCATTTTCTTCAGTCTTTCTTGCTGCGCGGTGCCCGAAGCAAAAGCCGTTTGCAAGTGCCAGTCGGCCGACTCCTGAGATTTTCATTCTGAATCCAGAACCGAAGTCTTCTACAAAGCTAAGTACCCCGTTGGGGAAACTTTTTCTTGCCTCAGACCGATGTCAGTAAAAGTTAATAATTGTATTTCTTGTGGGAAGCAAATACTTCATAAGGATTTCCATTCTTATTGTATCCCATGCCTCGGCCCAGACCACGACGTCACAGGTTGTCGGTTTTGTGCTAGGTTTAACAAGCGCACTATTAAACGTCGGTTTGATTTTGCCCGACATTATTTTGGCAGAAAATTCAATTACACCATGCCGTCAGAACAACCGACGACCGGGATTCACAAAAAGCACAAAGACAAGGACAGGCATCCGAGGCCCAAAACTGATGACGAAGCCTCTTCTAGGCCAGTCGCCGGTTCTCAAGTTTTCAGCGGAGCGCCTTTGCAAACCCTGACGACCACTTCTTTGGAACCACAGGCCGCCTCTGACTCCCACGTGCAGATGGCTGGGCCTTCGGATACACCTGATTTACGGCCTACCGAGAATAACCCTTCAGAGGGATTCGGAGCAGCTGAACAACCCGCAGCTTCAGAGGGTGTTTTCAGACCTACTCAGTTAACCATTAAATCTTCTGCTAAGTCTAAAACCCCTTTAGAAACAAAGAAACAACTTAAACATTCACCAGGACAGGCCTCCATGCCTAAGAAACAGATGCTGAAAATGGCCGAAGACTTAATTACTCTGATCTGGGGGTCCCACCCTCCTCCTGATAAAAGGCCTAGACAGGATGCAGACTATGACTCATCCGACCAGGTGTCCATATCTTCAGATTCATCCTCAGACCAAGGATACTCTTTACCCCCTTATGAGGATTCTGATGCTGAGGAATCTATTCCTTCAGCTTCCCCACCAGAGGACTACTCCTTTGGGGAAACCTTACATACCATGAGGGAGCATTTCCACTGGGAGGGCCAGGATTACTCAGAATCCAAGAAAAGGCTCAGAGATTTTCTTTTATTACCTCAACACAGACCCCTTGCTATTCCACCAGTGTTAGATATTGTGGATTATGTGTATTCTGAATCCAGTTTAAATCCTGATTCTTTATCTCCTGTTCCATTTAAGCCAAACAGATACTACAGAGTCCCTGACTCTCACAAATTCCTTTATAAAAGCCCTGTTGCTGACCCTGAAACTATTTCCCAGGGTCCCAAAGGGGTAAAGGCCTCTACAGCAAAAAATCCAGTTCTCTCTGATAGAGATTCCAGAGCATTAGACAGATGGGGGAAGAAAGTATATACATGTGCAACTTTAGCAATGAGGGCCTTAAATTGCCAGTTTCACATGCTTAAATATCAACAATTTCTGATGTCTCAGTTGAAACAAAAAATGCTTCCAAATTCAGATCTTCCTAACTATAAGGAAATGCAGGATTTATTGCATGCAGCTGAGCAAGTGGGAAAACATACTTTGCAATGTGGTTTTGATTCATTAGAGGCCTCCTGTAGAGCAGCAGTTACAGGGTCTGTCATTAGAAGGCATGCTTGGTTAAAAGAGCAGACTTTACCAGATCATGTTAAAGTAAAACTATTGGATGCACCTTTGCAGCAGGTTGTTTTATTTGGAGTTAAGGCAGAAGAGGTATTAAAGAAAATGGAGGATAAGGCAAAATCTATGCAAACGGTGAAGGATTTCTTACAGGTTCAGCCTCCTCGATTTAGCGGAAATTGGCCAACAACAAATTGGACCTTTCAAGTTTCAGACAGACATCAAAGGGGCAGATACAGACGTCCAAGAGGCAGAGGTCAACCACAAGATTCTTACAGGCCTCTACAATGGTGTGCTTCAACCTAGAAAGAAGGGGAAGACAGGCCTCAACCTTACAAAAAACAGCCCCAGTGACTTCCCACTACAGCTGCCAAGCACTTCTCTCTTGACAGTCCCGTTGGGGGGAAAACTGGCACTTTTCTGTCACAATTGGCATTTGATCACCAAAGACAAATGGGTTCTCAATATTGTATGTCAAGGTTACAGGTTCCACTTTCACACTCTGCCAAAGTTAAAAGGAATGCCAAATCTGCCACCAAATCAATGGACAGAGGCTCAAAGACAAATTACAGCACTCATGGACATGAGAGCTATTCAGAAGGTACCAACACAAGACCAAGGACAAGGATTTTACTCAAGACTCTTTCTGGTTCCCAGAAAGGACAAAGCCTGGAGGCCCATTCTGGATCTTTCTACTCTAAATACTTACCTGGATGTTCCAAAATTCAAAATGTCGACACTACAGCAGCTTCTTCCCATGCTGGGCAAGAAAGCTTGGCTCGTAACTTTGGACCTCAAGGAGGCATACCTGCATGTCCCTATCAGACAAAGTTGCAGAAGATACCTCAGATTCTTAGCTGGTTCGATGCATTACCAATTCTCTGCAAAGCCCTTTGGCTTATCTACTACGCCCAGGGTCTTTACAAAATGCCTGGCACCAGTAATTGCATTTTGCAGACAAAAAGGAATTCAAATTTACCCATACTTGGACGACTGCCTTATTCATGCCGAGAGCAAAGACATTCTTCTAAAGCATCTGGCGTTTGTAAAAAGATTGCTAATTTGCCTAGGGTACACAGTAAACGAAAATAAGTCAAAACTAGTGCCCTCACAAGAGATAATATTCCTGGGTGCCAGCTTAAATACAATGGCCCAGATTGCTTATCTCACGCCAGACAAGCAAGGACAACTTACTCAATATTTCCAATTGATGGCAACAAAAACCCAACTCCCTGCAAGAAAAATTCTGCAGGCCTTGGGGTACATGGCATCTTGCATACTACTAATTCCATATGCCAGACTGCATATGAGGAAACTACAATGGTACCTAAAGAGTGTCTGGTCTCAACACTGTCACAGTTTGGAAACAGTAATACCACTTATTCCTTGCCTTCAACAGGAGTTTCGATGGTGGGCTCAAGCTTGTCACCTCAACAAGGGACAGCCTTTCACTCAACCCACAGCCAGGCAAACACTGACAACAGATGCTTTGGATTACGCCTGGGGAGCACACGTGGCAGGAAAATGTATTCAGGGCAAGTGGCCCACAGAACAAAGGCATCTTCACATCAATCAAAAAGAGATGCTAGCTGTACAAAATGCCCTTACAGCTTTCAAGGACCTTCTGCATCCAGGAAAACTATTACTAAAGACAGACAACACCACAGTTATGTGGTACATAAACAAGCAAGGGGGGCACTCATTCATATCCCCTCTGCAGACAAGCCATGACCTTGTGGAGCACAGCTCTAACCTATCAAGTTCATCTGCAAGCACAATTCCTGCCAGGAGAGAAAAACACACTGGCAGACGACTTAAGCACAAACATCATGGATCCGCACGAGTGGAAATTACATCCACAAATATTCGGAATGATAACACAAAAATGGTGGAGCACGGACATAGATCTGTTTGCATCCCCAATGAATTGCCAGCTACAGAAATTCTGTACAAGGACTTACCACCCACAAGCATGGAAAGTGGATGCCCTCTCATTCAGCTGGAAAAACCTACAAGTATATGCTTTCCCACCACTACCTCTCCTTTCAAAGGTACTCCTAAAAGCCAGACAAGAAAACCCAAAGATGATCCTGATTGCCCCAGACTGGCCACGCCAGCACTGGTACCCAATCTTAAAGAACTTAGCACAAGGTCCACCATGGATTTTGCCTCAAATCCCACATCTTCTGACTCAGCAAAACAATCAGATACTTCACAGTCAGCTCAAACCTTTAAATCTGCTGCATGGAAGATTCCTTAGTTAAACAAGCAATGCCTCTCTCCAAAGCTGTTATAGATGTCATTCTGGAGGCCAGAAGGCCTAGCACCAGGAAAGCCTATTTGGATAAATGGAAGAGATTCTGTGCCTGGAACCAGGCTCACAGCCTTGACCCTCTTGTCCCAAATATTCCTCAGATACTACAATACTTAACTGAGATGCTGGACAAAGGCCTCTCCTTTTCATCCATTAAGATCCGCGCCTCTGCCATCTCTGCTCATTACAACACAGACCCACCAATGTTTTCTAATCCTTTGCTAAAACAGTACCTCAGAGGGGCTAAAAACATAAGACCACCCCGTAGAGCACCAACTCTAACTTGGGACCTCAACTTCGTCTTGGAAAAATTAACTTTACCTCCTTTTGAGCCAGCTAACTCAGCAGACTTAAAATATGCCTCTTGGAAAACTGTTCTGCTCCTGGCAATAACCTCAGCATGAAGAGTTTCAGAATTATAGGCACTAATGGCAGTGGAACCTTTCATAATTTTCCACCAAGACAGGGTGTCTTTAAGAACAAATCCTACTTTTATGCCAAAGGTGGTATCAAGTGTGGCTCTAAACCAAACTATTCACTTGCCAACTTTTTATCCAAATCCACAGAATAAAGGGGAGAGACTTCTGCATTCCTTGGACATACACAGGCAGTTACGCTCCTACTTGGACAAAACAAAAGCTTTCAGGAAAACTGAGCAATTGTTTGTAGCGTATGCTGCAGGAGCACAGGGAAAAGCCATTTCAAAACAGACGATTTCTAAATGGATAAGGCACTGTACACATTTCTGCTATACACACCATGGAAAAGCTGTACCTAACAGCATTAGGTCACATTCCACCAGGGCAACAAGCCACTTCAACTGCCTACCTCAGAGGAGTACCTACCAAGGACATTTTGGAAGCAGCAACTTGGAGTTCTGTACATACCTTCACCAAGCATAACCATCTGCCTATTTATTCTAAATCCAGAGCTGGCTTTGTCACTGCAGTGCTGCAGGGCCTTATAGCCACCCCTAATGCCTTATAGAAACAAACACCCTACCTCATCTTTGGGATTCTACCCAAGTGTAATGACTGCAGCAGTGTAACACAATGAACATAGTACAGTTTTGTACCTACCATAAATGTAGATGTTCGAGTGTATACACTGCTGCAGTCTAGGTTACCCTCCCTCCTCCCTGCTGGTACTTACCTAGGCCTTCTACCCTTTGCTACCTATGGGGAGTATTTGCTGGTAACTGAAAGTTTTTGATTGCTTTTCTTATGTATGTTTTATTAGCAATTTTCATTGCCTACCTTTTTGGGGGCACCTGACATCTGGGGCAAGAAAAACTGAAGAAAATGGAGTCGGCTGCATCTTATATACCACTGGCTCACTGACGTCAGGGAAGAAGCAACAGCAATGGACGCCGGACCAAGACTTTGGAACTCGGGCCGACTGAGGGACCGCCTGACGGCAGGATAACCCAAGTGTAATGACTGCAGCAGAGTATACACTCAAACATCTACATGTATGGTAGGTACAAAACTGTACTTTTGCAGTTGACATTGTGATCTGTAGTGAGAGTAGGGAACAGGTGGAGGAGACCCTGGAGAGGTGGAGATATGCTCTAGAGAGAAGAGGAATGAAGGTCAGCAGGACTAAGACAGAATATATGTGTGTGAATGAGAGGGAGGATAGAGGAGTGGTGAGGGTGCAGGGAGTAGAGGTGGCGAAGGTGGATGAGTTTAAGTACTTGGGATCAGCAGTTCAGAGTAATGGTGAGTGTGGAAGAGAGGTGAAGAAGAGAGTACAGCCAGGATGGAGTGGGTGGAGAAGAGTGTCAGGAGTGATTTGTGACAGATGAGTACTAGTAAGAGTGAAAGGGAAGGTCTACAAGAGGGTAGTGAGACCAACTATGTTATATTGGTTGGAGACAGTGGCAATGACAAAAAGGCAGGAGTCAGAGCTTGACATGGCAGAGTTGAAGATGTTCAGATTTGCACTGGGTGTGATGAGGATGAACAGGATTAGGAATAAGTATATTAGAGGGTCAGCCCAGGTTGGAAGGTTTGGAGACAAAGCCAGAGAGGCAAGATTATGTTGGTTTGGACATGTGTTGAGGAGGGATGCAGAGTATATTGGGAAAAAGATGCTAAGGATGAAGCTGCCAGGTAACGGGAAAAGAGGAAGGCCTAAGATAAGGTTTATGGATGTGGTGAGAGAGGACATGCAGGTGGTTGGTGTGACAGAGCAAGATGCAGAGGACAGGATGAAATAGAAACAGTTAATCTGCTGTGGTGACCCCAAATGGGAGCAGCCGAAAGAAGAAGAAGATGTGCTGAGTTTTCCCCTAGAGGCAGAGGGGGAAACTCCAATGGAAGATGCCCCTTTCAGGGCAGAGGAGGTCCGCGAAACTGGGGTTCCAGAGATTCTTTCTCTGGCCAGCCCTCTCGGCGCTCCTGAAGCATTGCCCGACTGCTCACCTCTGGAAGCGGTTGGGGGTCGTTTCACCTTGTACCCCGCTGTTTAGCAAAAGATAGCAACCGACTCTTGGGTACAACGGATTATATCCAGAGGCTATCACATCCCCTTCCATCTTTGCCCAGTCTCATCAAGAGTGTTACCTGACGTTCCATCCAGTCAAAGGGAAACAGCAGCACATGAAATCAAAAAGCTGCTACAAAAAAGAGTTATCCAGACAGTCCCCCCAGATCAGATAGGATCCGGATTTTACTCAAGGTTCTTTTTAGTGCCAAAAAAGACAGGGGGGCTGGAGACCAATTTTGGATCTCAGTACACTAAACAAATTTGTAAACACAGAGAAATTTCAGATGGTCATGATTCAGTCTATCCTTCCTCTTCTGGAAGAAGATGATTGGATGTGCTCTGTAGTTCTTCAAGATGCGTATTACCACATAAAAATGGACAAATGCTCAAAAAGATACCTCCGCTTCCGTAAAGGAGCCATTCACTACCAATTTTGACCCCTGCCCTTTGGTCTCTCTACAGCCCTCAGAGTGTTCACAAAATGCATGGCAGTGGTTATCACTCACTTGCAACTTCAAGGATTCCAGGAGTTTCCAGATCTAGACGACTGGCTCCTTATCACCCCCACCAAGCATCTACTGGAAGAAGCCCTGCAGTATACCCTCTTAACCGCTTGAAACCTGGGAATCACTATAAACTGGGAGAAATCCAACACAACCCCAACTCAGTCTTTGGAATTTATAGGGGTACTGTTGGGCACGAGAAATTGCACAGCATCCCTGCCAGAACACAGACTGCAGAGAATAAGACAAGTTCAAGCACTTCTCTGTCACCACAGATCCCCAGCTCGATCTGTGCTTTAGCTGTTGGGGTCAATGGCAGCTTTGATTACCATTGTTCCTCTAGCCAGATTCCACAGTAGACTTCTTCAGTGGCTACTTCTCACTCAGTGGTACCCTCTACAACATCCTTTGTCTTTTCAGATAAGTGAAACTCAGAGATGCAAGCAAGATTTACTCTGGTGGAAGTCTCAAAATCTCCACCAATGGTCTCACCCTTTCAACCCCCAAGAACCAATAGCCACGGTGACCACAGATGCCTCCCTGATGGGGTGAGGGGGTTATGTCAGGGAAACTCAGTCCAAGGAACCTAGTCGGAGACAGAGGCCCTTTTGCATGTCAGTGTCCTGGAACTGAGGGCGGTGCTTCTAGCGTTGCAAGCATTTCACTCCATCCTTCCATCAGGGACTATTGCGATCCAGTCAGACAACATGTCAGTGGTCTGGTACATCAACAAACAAGGGGGCACCAGATCTTACCCATTATGCCGAGAGGCCTTGAGAATATGGCAGTGGGTGATAGCTCACAACTGCTTTCTGACTGCAACTCACATTCTCGGGAGGTCCAACGTGATAGAGGACAAATTGAGCAGGTGCATTCTACAACCTCACGAGTGATCCCTCAATCCTCTGATAGTGGCAAAAATCTTCAATTGCTGGGGCCAGCCTTGCTGCAGCCTATTTGCCTCCCCAACCAACTATAAGTGCAGCAGCTACTTTGCCCTGATCCCCCTTCGGGGGCAATCACCAAGGGATGCTCTAGTCCACGATTGGCCCTTGGGTCTTCTTTATGCCTATACTCTTCTTCCCCTCATCTCCCAATTTCTAAAGAAATTGTTGGTAAGAACTGTTGCTGGTGCTCAAAGATGCCTTCCGACAAATGAAAACAGGTAACCAAGATCAGGAAACAGAAGGAGTCACCACGAATAAATAAAATCTCCGTTTGTAGCAAAAAATAAAACGTATTTAATATAATAAAATGGATGAGCGCTTTCGCATAGCCAAGCTATGCTTCTTCAGATAGTCAAATTACATATACATTTAATTCTTATTTATATACACAGGAAACATTTTTGGCGGGCTTGTTAGCTCATTCAATTAATCAATCAGAGCAATCGCCGGAACTTTAAGCACTTGCATAGTTTAAAACTCATAATATTCAAAATGTGCTTAGTGTTTAAATCCATTAAAACATATAAAACATGAAAGAAAACATAAAACATCTTGACTAGCAATCATTATTAAAATCCTGCACGATAACTGGTGTAAAAACCATGTAGCATTTTCATCAACAGTACTAAACTGTAACTGTACTTCATTCCCGTGCCTAGCTAAAACAGCTATAATGTCTTTTTATATATAGCAGATATTGGCCAACAAGATTTTACTCTAGATAGCACGACAATCAACAAGACATGCCGTAAATATGATACGAGTCTAATACAAATATCGTAGCAGGTCATTATGCAAAATCAATTAGCGACAGTAGAACCAGTCACAAAAACTGTTACCAAAGTTAACTCTCCAGCCTACATGATGCAGTCTATTTAATTTGCTGCAACATAAACATAAACATAAGGTCCCAAACTGAAGCATCTGCAAATTATATCTTGAGACTTCTAACTATGGTGTATCCATAGCTCGTATAGAATTCTAAGAAAGAAAATAAGTCCGTAGCAACACAATCTTAAATATAAAAGGATTTTTTAAGGTTTAAGGTACTCTTTAGAATGACAACTCTGTCGTAAAGACCTCATGCCAGGTTTGTAAATATACTGTATTCCTGGTATATTTCTCATTACAATATACTCGTATATGTTCTTAAGATAACCCAGCCTATCAGAAAACTCTTGACAGGAAAGGACAGCATATATAATAACAACATAGAGTCAAATAGACTATCTAAGGTAGAGGGTCAAAAATATGTCAAAGTATTACAAAACAAGGCTCAATAAGAAATAGCTCTTAGCTAAAGACATCTAGGATGGGCAATGTAAATAGGTGAATGAAACAGACAGTATAAATAACACCAATATAAATATGTGTAAAAATAGTGGCAGTATATAGTTCGCTAGGTTTTGGTCACTATCTGACACTGCCTAAGATAACGTCAGATTCGACTGTCTTTTTATAAGGGTCTGTTATTTAAAATGGGTTTTATGGATAAATGTTGGTTTATCCCAGGGTCAGCTTGTGCTTTCAGCAAAAGAATCCATTTTAATTCCATGCATGCTAAATTATTAATGTTGTCTCCTCCTCTAACGTTGTCTCTCATTACTTGCAGTACTTTGAACGTAAAATAATGTGTATTGTACTCGTTAATATGCTTTGCAAGTGCATTTTGTTCATTCTTTTTCCTAATGTCGTAAAGGTGGTTGTATAGTCTGTCCCTGAGTCTCCTTTTTGTGAGACCCACATAGAATGCTGGACAGCATTCACATGTGGCTAGATATACCAAATTTGTGCTGTCACAATTATAGTAGCGATTTGGGTGAAAAACATACAATCCATGAGGATGTTCAAAAATTTGTTCCTTGGAAATATGTGGGCACATGTGACATTTTCCGCAAGGGAATGTCCCTCTTATGGATGGAGTTATGTCGTTGTTAACATAGCTATATTTGTCTATGCATAAGATCTGTTTAAGATTATTACAGTTTCTGTAACTGAAGGTGGGGTGTGTGCCAACAATCTGTGTGGTGTATGGATCCATGTTCAATATATTCCAATTTTTCTTAATTAATTTCTGGATGTTAAAAACATCACTCGTGTATTTCAACAAAAAGGATATTTTTCCTGAGTTGTCTTGCTTCCTGTTTATATGATTGAATGATCGATGAAAGCTTTGTGTTGGAATATGCATGTTGGATGGTAAACCTAATGCCTTCTGTTTGCAATCCCTAATTAGATTATTGTTATAACTTCTGTCCTTTAGTAGCTGTTCTAGCAAGGCGACTTCTCTCAAACAATCAGTTTCATTGGTACAAATTTTAGATATTCTATTCAGCTGACTTGTAACAATACCTGAAAAGGTGTGCCTAGGGTGCATACTCTCAAATTTTAATAGGGAATTCTTCCATGTTGGTTTCCTGTAAAGTGACGTGCTGATTCCTCTGTCTGTGTTGAACTTTAGGGTTAGGTCTAAAAAGTTTATCTCTAAACTCGAGGTTTCAACAGTAAACCTAAGAAAAGGACTCATAATTTCTACGTCTTTTACAAATTTAATGCAGTCATTACGACTGCCTTCCCATACAAAGAGTACATCGTCTACAAACCTTTTGTAGAGTTTTACATTATTGAACTGGGTGTGATTAAATAAATGATTGCATTCCCACTCATAAACTACTAGGTTTGCATAACTGTTGGCGCAGGGGGTGCCCATGGCAACCCCCCACTTCTGTAAATAAAATTTATCTTTAAACATAAAAATGTTGTTGTTAAGTACTATCTCAAGTAGATAGTTGATTAGTATCTGTCTATTGTTAGTATATTGGGATCTGCTAAGTAATAAATCATTTATAGTTTGCTGACCTGACTCATTTGGTATACTTGTAAATAAATTGACTACGTCCATTGTTACTAGCAAATAGTTAGAAGCATCTTTGTCAAGTTTAAAGTCCCTCAGAAATTCAATCAACTGATAGGAATCCGATAATATATTGGGAATTGCATTCACTATCGGTCTCAACATGCATTCCAAAAAAGAAGAAATTGTATACGTGCACCATCTCTCACTAGCTACTATGGGTCTCATCGGCACAGGTGTAACGTTTTTGTGTATTTTGGGCAGACCTTTTATAATCGGTATCATGGGATGTTCGATCATGAAATATTCATAGGTCTCACAGCTAATTTGCCCACAAAGTAACAGGTCATATAAATCTTCCTGTATTTTCCTAATGGTGTTATCGACAAAGGCCTTGGGTACTAAAGAATATGTATCAGTGTCTGCAAGCATGGATGTCATGGTAGTAACATATTCAATGGTGTTAAGTAAGACTACCGCCCCGCCCTTATCTGCAGGTTTGATAGTTATTGTTGGGTCACATTTCAGTTGATTAAGGGATCTTTGCTCTTGTTCTGTCAAATTAAAAAACTTACATCTTTTCTGATTTTTAACATAATAATCATAGATGTCTTTTTCACATAGTTTGGAAAAGCTTTCCAAATCATGTGGAATGGGTGGCATATAGTTACTTTTTCGTTTAAAGAACTCTCTAACAGCATCTGTTTGTATAGCAGTATTATCTTTAAAAAATAACTTTAAAGCCACGTTTCGACAGAATAATCTAAGATCTACCAAAGTCTCATTTAAGCAACTAAGTTGAGAGGGTATAAAATTTAACCCTTTGTTGAGAAGTGTGACAGTGGAGTCTGACAATGGAAAGTCTGACAAATTACAGACTAAATCATTCAGTTCCTTTGTTTTCTCGTCTGTCCGTACTTTTCTTCTGAGCCCTTCCTCTTGCGGGGCCCCCTGCTGTTGGAGCGGCCTCTCCATGCCGTTTGTTGTTTGACGGGAAACGGTAAAAAATGGGTAGACGTGCTTGCTGTATCTTTAGGTCTAGCCCCAGATGTTATGTGGTTTTTGTCGGCTTGTTGGTTGGGAAGAGGAGTGTTATTGACAGTGTTACCTCCTAAAGAGCTGCCGTTCAATGCAGAGGGTGACGGAATATCAATGGAATGGGAATTTTGTACATTCGAGCTAGAAGGTACAGTGTTGACTTCTACAGTTGTGGAATGTATGGTAGTGGTATTAAGAGAACTCCCACCTTCTACCATAGCCGAAGAATGTACATTTCTTGGCCAAACAAATATCTGGCCATTAGCAAAATCGTTAGAGTCTCTAATCAACTTTCTTTGTTTTATTTGCCTGAGTCTTTCACTAAACAGATGCACTTGCAAAGCATATTAACGAGTACAATACACATTATTTTACGTTCAAAGTACTGCAAGTAATGAGAGACAACGTTAGAGGAGGAGACAACATTAATAATTTAGCATGCATGGAATTAAAATGGATTCTTTTGCTGAAAGCACAAGCTGACCCTGGGATAAACCAACATTTATCCATAAAACCCATTTTAAATAACAGACCCTTATAAAAAGACAGTCGAATCTGACGTTATCTTAGGCAGTGTCAGATAGTGACCAAAACCTAGCGAACTATATACTGCCACTATTTTTACACATATTTATATTGGTGTTATTTATACTGTCTGTTTCATTCACCTATTTACATTGCCCATCCTAGATGTCTTTAGCTAAGAGCTATTTCTTATTGAGCCTTGTTTTGTAATACTTGACATATTTTTGACCCTCTACCTTAGATAGTCTATTTGACTCTATGTTGTTATTATATATGCTGTCCTTTCCTGTCAAGAGTTTTCTGATAGGCTGGGTTATCTTAAGAACATATACGAGTATATTGTAATGAGAAATATACCAGGAATACAGTATATTTACAAACCTGGCATGAGGTCTTTACGACAGAGTTGTCATTCTAAAGAGTACCTTAAACCTTAAAAAATCCTTTTATATTTAAGATTGTGTTGCTACGGACTTATTTTCTTTCTTAGAATTCTATACGCGCTATGGATACACCATAGTTAGAAGTCTCAAGATATAATTTGCAGATGCTTCAGTTTGGGACCTTATGTTTATGTTTATGTTGCAGCAAATTAAATAGACTGCATCATGTAGGCTGGAGAGTTAACTTTGGTAACAGTTTTTGTGACTGGTTCTACTGTCGCTAATTGATTTTGCATAATGACCTGCTACGATATTTGTATTAGACTCGTATCATATTTACGGCATGTCTTGTTGATTGTCGTGCTATCTAGAGTAAAATCTTGTTGGCCAATATCTGCTATATATAAAAAGACATTATAGCTGTTTTAGCTAGGCACGGGAATGAAGTACAGTTACAGTTTAGTACTGTTGATGAAAATGCTACATGGTTTTTACACCAGTTATCGTGCAGGATTTTAATAATGATTGCTAGTCAAGATGTTTTATGTTTTCTTTCATGTTTTATATGTTTTAATGGATTTAAACACTAAGCACATTTTGAATATTATGAGTTTTAAACTATGCAAGTGCTTAAAGTTCCGGCGATTGCTCTGATTGATTAATTGAATGAGCTAACAAGCCCGCCAAAAATGTTTCCTGTGTATATAAATAAGAATTAAATGTATATGTAATTTGACTATCTGAAGAAGCATAGCTTGGCTATGCGAAAGCGCTCATCCATTTTATTATATTAAATACGTTTTATTTTTTTGCTACAAACGGGGAATTTCTAAAGAAAGCATGACAGTTGATGAGCTAAGTGATCTTCATTGCTCTATATTGGCCTCGACAAGTCTGGTTTCCCTTCCTTTGGCCTCACCTGTTAGATCAACTGTGGATCATCAATCCATCCCCAACGTTGATCTCTCATCTGCAGGGTTTGATTCACCCCAGTCTAACAACCCTGAAACTGTTCTCCACTTCCTATGATTGCCAGGCAGGAAAACCTTTTGTTCCCTGTGCGCAGTATTCTTATTGCATCTCATAAATCGCCCACCAGACTAATCTATCTTAACAAATGGAAGAGGTTCTCTCTATGGACAGCAGATAAACAAATAGACCCCTTGGCAGCCCCAGTCTCGGTGGTATTGGATTACTCACCACATATTTTCCACTCTGGGGTGTCTGCCTCTACTATCCATGTACATTTAGCTGCCATCTCAAATTTTCATATTGGTTTTCAAGATTCGTCACTTGTCACACAGACTCTGTAAGACTTTCTTGAAAGGGTTTATCCACCTAAAACCTCCCTTTAGAGAACCCGTACAACCTTGGGATTTGGCTTTGGTTCTGCAAGCTTTAACAGCTCCACCCTTTGAACCTGCATCTTCTGGTGATGTAAGATATCTCTCTTGGAAAACTTTGTTTCTGATTGCAATCACATCGGGCAGGTGATTGTCAGAACTTCAGGCCTTATGCATCAAACCTCCCTATCTTATCTTCCATAAGGATAGAGTATCACTGAGAACCAATTCTACCTTTTTACCAAAAGTGGTGTCAGAGCAATCTATCAACCAGTCTATTAATCTCCCAGTGTTCTTTCCTAACCATTCTAACAAGGGAGAGTATTGCCTGCACTCCTTGGATGTTCATAGGCAAATACGATTTTATCTGGACAGAAGAAAATCTACCTGTAAATCAGACCAACTGTTTCTGGCTTTTTCTGGATCTACACGGGGTCATCCTCTATGAAAAGTTACATAGGCTTCATGGTTGAGAAATTGTATCACCTTTATCTACAACAAAAACAATTTCACCTTGCCTCATAGAGTCAAAGCACATTCTACAAGATCTAAGGCAACTTCAGCAGCTTTCCATGCTAAGGCTTCCCTCAATGATATTTGCTCAGCTACAACTTGGGCCAAACCTCATACCTTTATTCTTCATTACAAATTGGACTTGGCCTCCAGAGGTAGAGCTTCCTTTGGCTCCATGGTGCTCAGGAATGTCCTTCCATGAGGGCCACCTAGTAATACAGGTAGCTGGGAACTCTGTCTCATCAGTAAGGAATGAATGAAGATTAACAACATCAGATAAAGAAGTTTTGTCTTACCATAATGTTCTTTCTGTGTTGTTGATCTTCGTTCATTTATTACTTCCCACCCCCCACCCCCTTCCAGAGGTTCTTGGTTGATCTCATGTACTCCTTTCTTGTAGGTCTGTTATGACCAGAGGTAACCTCTACTTTTGTCTATCAACTTGCAAACTCAATCTGAGGTAACAGAGAGCAGAGCATTCTGGGTCGGACCTTGGCTCGAGAGTTTTTGGCTGACACGAGCTTGATATTGGCCGGCTCAGTTCCGAGGATGGAACCGATAACCCATCAGTAATGAATGAACGAAGATAAACAACACAGATGGAACGTTATGGTAAGACATTGTTCTTTTTTTGGTGGCTGCCACTTCTGCCAGAAGGTTCACATAACTAGTGTACTGATGTGCAGAAAACCCTTTTTAGTCTTCCTTTAAGACAGGCATCTCTTCATACCAAACCCTCTCTTATGCATAAGGTGCTACAGAGTTATCCCACTACTTTCTTGCTTTGGGAATATTCCCAAGAAGTAAGTACTGCAACAGTGAATAGTATGGTGAACATAGTACAGTTTGTGTTAGGAATGTACCATAAATGTATATAGAGTACATTCACTGATGCAATCCAGGTTCCTTTTTACTGTCTCCCTTTTCCTTTTGATGTTGTTCTCTGGACAGCAGTGCCCTCCCATTTTATCTAATTAAGCATTTCCTCTCATCCCCCGGCTAGGCCCCTTCCATATTTTACTTTGCCATACTTCCAGGAGAGAGATTGGGAACCTCTCAGGTGGACCAGTGGAACAGGAAGCTGTCTCATTTTGGTCCACAAGGGCTTAAGCGCCAAGGTCTTCCCATTTGGCTGTGCCTTGGCAGGAAAGATCTGAAGATGCTATCAGTCACTGCCCCTCTTATACCATTGCCTTCTTTTCTTATGATCTCATCAGTATATCATGAATGGATGTTTGGCCATTTCCTGAAAACACTCCACTTATTTACAAAGCTTTATGCCTGTAACGGTAGGCTGATTGCAAAATTTGCCAAGTAAATAACAAAACGTAGACCTTTGAGATGCTAATATCCAAAATTAGACCCTGACAATGCAGGTATTCCTTGGATTGCCCGAGTCATGTGGATGCATTACAAGATACAATCAGTGAAAATATTTCTAGTCCCTTTAGTTCTTACATCTAAATTACGCATATATTTATCAACCAGAGGTGAAGTTGCAGCCCATAAATAATAATTTATTTTGGATTGGAAGAGGGCTAGAGTTTAAGTGGAATAAGTTGTTTCTCCACATTGGACAAGGTGGTTTAGGATTACCTGAATTGAAGGACATTTCAGTGCTATGCAGTCAAGGCTGCTATGCATAACATAAGCAGAAGGTTACAAATCAAAGCAAAAAGCCATGAGGTAGGATTTTGGATGCAGGCCCTTAAGCAGTATAACAACCACACAGAATATTATATTCATGGGGGCGTGGCCAAGATGAGCACAGAGTAGCAGCTTTTCTTATCAGCTCTGCCTTTACAGAACTTTATTGACAGGAAATATTGATATAAACTTCCCTAATAATAGTTTTTTTTTATTTTAATTAATTCTTTAAAATATATATTAGGGTAGTATATAAAAAATTTCAAGTAGATTATAAGTTTTCCTGTCAAAGCTACACTTGCAAGTACTACAGTAAAAGAACAGGATGAGCTTTACTAAATCTTCTCATCAAGAGACAACTATCAAAAAAGAACTACAGTCATTACTAACTACTATTCAAGAACTAAGTGTCAAAATAGACAAAATGGATATAAAAATGTACAATTTCAAAGAAAAGTGTTCTCACCAAATGGGCATTCTACATGAAGATTTGTTGCAACAAAGGAAGCAGATTTCAGGAATGGAAACTGCATTAAGTGATATGGATAACAGAATTCAGGAGAGTGAACATAATGTTGAGTTCCTGTTAAAGCAAAATTCTCTTCTTCAGACAAAGGTTGATGACCTTGAGAACAGGTCCTGTAGGAATAATGTGAGAATTTTTGGCTTACCGGATAACATAGAGGGAAATAATATGGAAACACTTTTATCTTCCTGGTTGCCTGAAGTACTTGAACTGCCAGATGCTCTTTCATATGGTATTGAAAGAGCCCATAGATCAATGGTGACATCTAAAAACACCAAGAGTAATTATACCAAATCTGTTATTGTAAAGTTCCTATCAGCCCATAATAAGGAAATGGTACTAAAGACTGCATGGGCAAAATCCCCAATCAAACTGAAGGATAATATTATACGCTTTGATAATGACTATTCTTCTTCAGTATTATCAAAAATGAAAAATTTCTTGCCTTTAGTCAGAGAACTAAAAAAGAATAAAATAAAAACCCATTTGCTTTTTCCTGCAAGACTGAAAATATTTTATCAAGATGGTTTTAAAATTTTTGATGACCTAGACAATGCAATAACTTATATAAAATCTAATAACATACTGGAAAAAGTAGATGAAATGGAGTGGGCCAGTCCTAGTCTTAAAAGAAATGCTGAGAACAACACTTGTAAAATATTTGACCCTAAAAAAAAAATCAAAAGATGAATCATAACAAGTACATACTTGCACTTGATTCACTCAGTTGGGGAAATGAAACCGGACATCCAGGTAAGCTTTTGGTATTATATTTAATGTAATGTAAATTGGTTAACTAAATAGTTGTCTATTTTGTTTTGTAGAATAGTCATTTGTTGGAATTTTTTTTTCATTTGTACTATTTGTTTAAGATTAATTATCTTAATGTTTATTGCTTTGATTCCCATGGATGCAGTGATTTTCCTGTTTCGGCTATCTTTGCTTCCGGATGTCTTGTAGTGGTGCTTATCATTAGGGGGCATATTTGTTTATCTTGATTTTGGTTCCTATAGTGGTTGGAAAACTTTTATTTAGTTATGATTGCTGTATTTGTATTTTAGTTGATTTATGGTTGTTTGATAAAGGAATCTTGTATGATGGCCTGATGTATAGTTGTAGAATTGCTGTGGTAGTGATGGTACATCTGACCCGGGATGTGAGTGGCAGTGTGGCTGGAGTAATGGTATGGCTTTGTTGTCGTTTCCGAGTTGTTGGTGTGTTTATTTGGAGGCTATGGTTTGGTGCTCTAGCACTGTATGGACATGTGTGGTGTTTGTGTTAATTGTATGTTTTGGTGCCTGTGTGCTTTGGTCGGAGATTAACCAGAGAGTCTGGTTGATAGTGTGGTGAAACTTTGCTTGATAGCTGTCATTGCTTCATGTTGTATATGCAAGGTTTTTTTTTTCTTTCATCTCTCTCGGTATAGAGGGAGTCTCAAGACATTGCCTTATATGTAGTTAAGTAATGTTTTACTTACTATTTCCCGCCGGAACTTTGAAAGCTTTATCTTCATGATGAGCTCGAGACTGTGGTATCCATCGCGGCTGGAAAGCTTGGAGCTTTCTTAAAACGTCATCATGAAGGCGTCAGAAGTAAATTGATCTTCTGATCCTCACCGGGAAGCTACTGAATCATATTTGTTTCCTCATACAGCATACAGAAAGAAGATATAACTAGATTACTACTTTCAACTTATTGTAAGACATTATATGCAATAATGTCTTAAATAAATAGGGATTATACTACGCATGTAGCCTAAATACTTTTTCTGATCATCATAGGTATTCTTGAACCTTGTGTATTTATATACAAGTAGTATTCTCATAAAATATTTGCTTTATGTATGACAAGGGTGCCAATATCTTGATGAGAAATACTAGTTGTGATTTGTGCATTTTTGGAAGATTTAATAACGCTACAAGCTGTTTATATACTTGTGTTACATGTACATTTTTTATAACTATTGACTTGCTGAGAAAATATTCATGAAGCATTTAACAAAATGTTAAATGTATAGATGTATATAATAGGTTATCTCAGTTATTTTATTAATGCATTTGTGTAATAGGCTGATAGGGATGTACCATATAGGCAGCAATAATATTGCAAGGACAAGTGCATTAAAAATAGTTAGATCTGTTTATCATTAGAAAATGTGAAATTTTCATCTTTTGTTTTGTTAACGAAATAGCTTTTCAAAATTCAAAGATAGTATAAGCTATAATTGAATAATAAAAAGCTCATTATATTTAAATAAGGCTTTTATATAGTATACAGGAGCTATTTAAGCACCTTGCTTCTTTGAACTAATATGACCTTTTCACTAGTTTTCAGTATGGTGATGGAACCTTTGAGGTAACTCAAATTAATGCAATGAATGGAAGATTTTAAGGTTTATTAGTCACTCTTATATGGTTAGCATTGTCGCCTCACAGTAAGAGGTTCTCCGGTTCGATCCTCGGCTGGGGTACCTTCTGTGCGGAGTCTGCATGTCCTCCCTGTGATCGTGTGGGCTTCCTCTGGGTGCTCCGGTTTCCTCCCACATCCCAAAGACATGCTGTAGGTGGATTGGACACTCTTAATTGGCCCTAGGTGTGAGTGCATGCGTGTGTGTGCCTTCTGTGGAAGGTTGGGTGCCGGGCTGGCAACTCGACACTGTAAAACTCCACTGCCAATCATGAGCAGACAGGTGATCCATTGTGGTGACCCCTAACCAGGAAAAAGCCGAAAGAAGAAGAAGTCACTCTTCTATGAGAGACTGCACAGGGGTGTTTGGTTATAAGAAAACTAGCAGGATGTTGTTGGTTTTACTTCTTGATGAGTAATCACTATATTTGGTTTTTGGCAAAGAAATGCAGCGTTCATTTCTTTCAAACAATCAGTATGTTAGTTGATTGTTAGTAAAATCACTTTTATTAGCATCTTATTTATTAGCTGCCAATGTTAGTGGTTATTGAAGGCCCTTAGGTGATTTATTTACAACTATGTTCCATTTAGCTGATCACCTATGGCAGTACTATATATCACACTTCAGCCTTTATTAGCCATATTTCGGTAATAAAAGAATGCCATGGTCTCTTTTTAAGGTTCTTATCAAAGGTGATTACTTTAAAACAGAAGCGAACTAATAGATCATAGTAGTTCTTAATAACCTACTAACTAATGTAAGAAAATTCTGTACTTTATTCCTAAGATGTAGCTGTCATCAATTTACCAATTGACACAACATTATATCTATGTATTTGGTTCATACAAAAAATTGTTTATGATATTGATGAGAAGCCTTATTTTTATAGTTATGACTATAGACATTTAGGAAGGTGCTGATTGGATGCTGCTTTTGATAGGAGGTCGATTCGAATGACTGATGTCATTCGAGTTAGGAGTTTTAAACTCCAGAGGGGTTCAGGTTGGTTATTTTGTTTCATGTTTATGTTATAAATATTTTCTAATAACTTTTCAGACGTTCATATCTTATGTAGTAGGAAACAACCTTAATTTTAAGAATATGATAATCTTACACTATGTTTGTTCTAATGATCATAATAGTATTCCTTTTAGATATATTCTTGTGTATTTCTTAGATCAGTATGTTTATATTTACATCATTTAATTTTCAATGACTAAACTAAAAGGTATATCAGTTGAGTGGCTCTGTAGCTGAGGGGTTAGAGCACTGGTCTAGTAAACCAGGGGTCATGAGTTCAACTCTCATCAGAGCCTGTGTTTCCCTTCTTCTTGGGGTTGGGAGGGTGGCTTAATGGCTAAGGTGTTTGCCTTACAAACACAAGGTGCAGGGTTTGAGTCCCACAAAGGATAATTGGCTAAGCTTAAAATGTCTCACAAGGGCAGTTAGCTTAGTACTAAACTATGAACCTATGAACCAATAACATTAATAATTTAAATAATCCTAATAAAAGGAGGAATTTAACTAGATATCTTAAGTTACATAAATCCTAGTTAGTATTTTTACAAGAAACTCACTTAATAACAGAGGATATATTCAGACTTGAATCTAAAACATATAAGATTTTAGTAAGTTCTGAACATACTAAGAAAAAGAGAGGAGTAGCTATCCTATGGAAGAGCATAATGCCTTTTCCTAAAATAATAGATACATATAAGGATAATAAAGGAATGTTTTGTGCAGTCACCATAGAAATAAACAGTACAATTTTCACATTGATTAACATATATTGGATCCCAGTGATAGGGATAAACACAGTGAAACAACATCTAGATCAAATTGTACTATTCTCTAAAGGGAACATTATTTTGGCAGGAGATTTAAGTTGTATTCTAGATTACAAAGACTCTAGTACTAATGGGAAGAGAAGAATATCTACATCATCTAAATTATTAAAAGACTTTTCAGATACTTATTTTTTGAAAGATATAAATTATTTTGCAGGTACTACTTCTTTGTTTTACACCTTTTTTTCTCATAGACATAACTCATACTCGAGGATAGATAGAGTTTTTATTTCTAATAATTTAACAGATTCCTTAAACAAATCAGCAGTGATTTCATGTCCTTTATCAGATCATAATTATATAATTTTTTGAAGTGGTAGTCAATCCAAATTTTAATATTCATATAAAAAGTATCTCAGCTTATATCACAAAATTAAAATATTTTAATGATTTCATTTCTACAGAAGTACAGAATTTTTTAAAACTTAATAATACTAATGATATATCAGAAATTTACATATGGGATGTCCTAAAAGCTTATCTATATGGTAGGATATTGAATTGGTACAAGAAAAAAAGAAAGCTTGGGATAAAGAGCTGCAAGATATACAATGTAAATAGTCACTTTAAAACTTAGTAATATGGGTGATAAAGATGTATCAGATAAAAGAAAAGAAATAAATATGTTAAATAATAAATATCTAGAAATATTAAAACATAAAACTATGATCAATATAGAAAAATTCAAGTTTATAAATTTCTCTTCTAACCCTAAATCCTTAAAAATTCTTGCTAATAAAACGAAAAGATTAAATAGATTTAATCATATTAATGAAATATTCTCCCCTAAAAAAGGAAAAATGGTATTGGAAATTCATAATATAGTATCTGAATTTAGAGAGTTTTTTTATAAACCTCAACCAAACAACTACAGAAATTAACTCTAAAGAGGAAATAAAAACATTTATTAATAAATACACTAAAACAAGACTTTCAGAGGAACAGGGGATTTCTATTGATAAACAAATATCTTTCAAAGAATTTCAAACTCACATTACCAAATTAAAGCAAAATAAAGCACCAGGTAATGACGACATCATTCCTGAAATGTACAAATTACTACCTATAAATGCTCTAAAATTACTTTATAAAGCATTTAATCTTGTTCAGGACAAAAACATAATTCCACCTTCTTGGAAATACACTTTTATTTCTCCTATTTTAAAATTTAACAAAGATCCCTCTAAGTGTACCTCCTATAAGACCCATCTCCCTATTAAACACTGATTACAAATTATTAATGTCCATTTATGCAGAAAGGCTTAAAACACTTTTACCCAAATTAGTTGATAGTGATCAAACGGTGTTTATAATAAAGAGAACTTCATATGATAACATTAAAAGAATATTAACTTTGATTCGGTGAAAAATCTTAAAACAAATTTAACCTTAGTTAGTTTAGATATAAATTGTGCTTTCGACTCAGTTACATGGGAATATCTGTTCTCTCTATTAAAGGAATTAAATTTCTCCAATAATTTTATCAATCTTCTCACTCTGTTTTATGAAGATATACTACTACCAATTTTAACATAAGCTTGGCTATCTCAAAATATACCAGTAGTAAAAGGTACTAAGTAAGGGTGTCCTTTATCCCCTCTTTTATTTTCATTAGTTATGGAACCATGGGCACATTTAATAAGACATGATACAGATACTGAAGGATACAAATTAAACCCCACTATATCATCTAAAATACAAATGTTTGCAGATGACATATTGATTACTCTTGGGAGTAGAAGGGAATCTATACAAAAACATTTTTAAAAACGTGGAATATTTTCAAAAAAATTCTGGCCTTACTTTTAATAATAATAAAACACAAATTCTTTTAACAGGTTCAAAAAATACAATATACCTCATGAATATAATGAATATATAGCTCAGTCTCAACAAATAGCATATTTAGGTATAATTATTACTAACAATATTAAAGATACCATTCAAATAAAATATAATAAAAGTCTATTACCGATAGAAAATCTAATAAATGGAACAAATTACCCTTTTCTATGGACAATAAACTTTTATTAATAAAGATGATCCTTCTCCCCAAAATCTTATATATAATTCAATCTTTATCTATACCTCCTTCTTACCAAATAATTTAAAAATTTAATTCAATGATTCAGAAATTTTTGTGGTTACCAAATAAGCCAAAGATTGCATTAACATACCATATGTATAATTGGAATAATGGGGGTATAGCCTTACCAAATTTAGAAATGTATTCAATTTCATCAGTATTCAATACAATCTCTCATCTCATTGATGTGGAATACACTGCTAAGTGGAAAGAGTTTATAGAAGTATTGTCACAAAATACCAAAGATATAAACAGTTCCTATAAGCCAAATATAATTAATAATCCACTTATTTGGAGGTTAAAAGATTATATTTCTGAATTTTCTTCTCTGAGTTTTAACTTTAAGTATATAGTTTTTCTTTTAAAATCATTTAAAAATTATATATATAAATATATCTATAAGAATTGGCTTTCTTACTCTTCCCTATAGCCTACACACACAAATCTATTTTATCTTCAGATTATACAAAAATGTCTGTATTTCAGCAAAAGCATTTACTATTTTGGCACCAAATGATGATAAATAATGAGATAAAATCCAATAGTTTACTCTTGGAAGAGTATAAACTTGATACATGTTTATGGTTCGAGAAGCTAGACAATATGTATTAAATAAATTGGATTCTATGTCTCCCATGATTAGGAAAAAATTCCCAAGCTAATACAATATATGATTTTATCAATTTTGCATAAATCTCCTGCTAATAACAAGTTATCAAACATTTATAGGGCAATTAAATGTGATTTAGATACATATTCAGGTAATTATTGGAAATATTTTTCTTTAATTAATAATAATCCCCCTTCTGAGAAAGACAGATTGAATATTTTACAATCAGCAAGTATGACTACTTTTTTAAAATGGAAATTATTCACATGGAGATTTTTAAATAGATCATTTATCACTCCTCATAATATAAGTATATTTTCTAAAAAGAATATAACATGTTGGAGATGTAATATTGAATTGAATGCTGGCTGGTCTCATATATTTTCTAACTGCATATATTTAAAACAATGTTGGGATGATATCAATAATTTGTTGCAAACAATTTTTACTGATAATTTCTTTATATCTAAATCACTTGTTTTATTTAATACTCCTGTTCCTTATTGTGTAAAAGAGAATAAGTACCCTTTGGTTTGGTCTATACTATCTATTATTTAATACTCATGTTCCTTATTGTGTAAAAGAGAATAAGTACCCTTTGGTTTGGTCTATACTATCTATTATTTAATACTCATGTTCCTTATTGTGTAAAAGAGAATAAGTACCCTTTGGTTTGGTCTATACTATCTATAGCTAGAATAATAATCACCAAGAATTGGAAATCTAGTACAGCACCTACATTGCTGGAATTTAAAAAATATACTCCTTGAAACTTGTAATTTGGAAATGTTAACTATTAAATCTAGATCATCTAGGAATACTACATTATATAATTCATGGAATATCATCTATGAACTTCTAGAAAACTAGTTTATTCATTTATGTAAACAGATGATTTTTTATTAATCCTACAGCTACATTAAGATTTTTTTTGCATGCTGAACGTCTTTGTACATAGTTTAGTTACACTGGTTTATATATTAGAAGTTTTTTTTATTTTCTTGTTTTTTAACTTTAAAGAAAAAATGTTATAATTTCATGGAAATATCTGTTCATTATAATTATTTAATAACATTCTTTGAAAAAAAAAGAATATTATATTCATAAAGTAGTGCAAGGTATTCTAAGAAATAGGCTAGCATGGGAATAGAGAAAGGATATTTTACCAATAGGAATGACTGCAAATTGGGGCATAGAAAATAGATATGAGGGGACTAAAATTTATTGGAGAAAATTAGCAAAGGAACAACGTTACTGGGAACAAATAACTGTAAAGGGAAAGGTAATACATGAGACAAAATGGAAGTTTGGACTACAGGTTAAAGACTGCCTTCCCTACCAGGAATTGATGATAAAGTATAAGCAAAGAAAAAGGGATAGGGAAGTGAAAGACAAACTCAAATTCGATTTTAGTCGAGTGCAGAACAGAAACTGCTGTTAATAGTACTGATTAATAAGACATGTAAAATACTACTTGATAACTATAAGAATCAATCAAAAGAGATTAGAAGAGACTGGGAAGAGAGAATAGAAAGGCAATATACAATGGAAAAGTGGGAGGATATCTGTATGGATCCCAACTATGCAACAAAGTCCAGAAGGTTTAGGATTTTTGCATGGAAATGTTTGCGTAAATCCTTTTTTTTTCATTTGCTTAAATACTTCTATACCAAGAAGTCTTCAGAGAATTTTTCCTCCAGTAGATAGCAATTGCTGGAGGTGTGATCGGAAGAGGAAAGGTTAATTAGGACCATATTTTTTGGGAATTTAACAAGTTGGCAGATTTTAAAAACTCCTTACAGAGTACTTTGTCAGAAGTGCTAAGGCAGCAAATGATTGTAACTGAGGAAATTATTCTTTTGAGCTAGAATGTAATATCTTAATTGCCTAGACATTGTAAGGTCGTGCTAAATTTAATGCTGTTGGCTGACAAAAAAAGCAATTACTAGAAGATAGAAATCAAAATCTAAACCAACTGTAACTGAAGTACTTATTTGAAATTTGATAACTAAATGGTCTAAACATTGGACTCTTTTTCAGACATAGCCTGGGGTTCTGAGGGCAAAATACATAATACGATAACAAAAGTGAAAATGTATAATATGTTAACAAATGTGCATATTAAAAATACAAAAATGTGCATATTAAAAAAGTTAGCAAGAAACAACTTGTCAATCACTGCTGAAATATGTGTATTGATTACTGTGTTTACAGTGTGCATTTCTCTTAGGGTGATGTTTATATGTAGTAGTTGTAAATATCCCAGTTACAGTAAGTTTGCAGGTCTACAGCAACTTACCCAGTGTTGCAAAATCAGTTACAGGTAATTACTTGTAGTAGATGCCCCTTCAGTTTAGCCTTGAAGCCATCCAGTGTTATTTGAGAACATATGTCTCTGGGTAGTTGATTCCATGTTGCTGGCTTGGATTTTATGAAGTCCCTTTCCTGTATGGTAGTGCAAAATGTGGTCTCGTCAAAGTATGCCATAATCTTAATTTCCTTTCAGTGGTTATTAATGTTCTGTTATTTGTATGGCCACTTTTAGTTGGAAAACATTGACACAGCATGGTAATTTTGAACAACTGAATGCTTGTAGTGGAGATAATAGAATAAGAGTGAAATCTTTAAAAAGGGAAGGAGCAAATTGAATAGAAGTAAATGGAATTTGTGGGAACAGTACATGCAGAATAATAATCAGGAGATGGAGCAAAATTTAAGGAAAGGAAAGACTTAAACAATTTAAATATGTTGAAGTGAATGATGCATGATGTCAATGAAAATATTTCCAAGGATTTCTTTTCTATTGCTGTGTGGGTGGCATTCAAGAAGGTACCGAGATGTGTAACACCTCCTTATGCATGTCAATCACCTTTTGATATTCAGCAAGAGTCTTAACACTGTGCTCTAGCATGAATACTCATAGCAGTCTGGCTCTACAGTCATGCTGAATGCTAATATGGCAGTCCGGGGGAGAGGTATTTGCTAATTAGCTATGTTCTGTCTCCCAGAACTGCTTCCAGGAAGGCATTACATGTCAGTTGATTGAAGAAATTGCACAGCCATGTAGATCAGCACTGCTGGCCCCACCATATTGAGGCACTGAACATGGCCAAAAAGATGTGTTCAGCTACCTACCACAAAAATGGTATGGGAGTTGTTAGGGTGGGGGAGCAACTAGCAACCAGGGATACCTTTTCCATTAAGTCCCATAATGGCACCAGTGTCAGTACAGGGATTGGGGATGGAGGGAATCATTAGACACCAGGCATACATGTTAGTTAAGTGTCTTAATGACACTGACTTCAGGATGAGGCATGGGGGTGGGAGAATCACTAGACATCGGGCATACATGCTAGTTAAGAGACTTAATGGCACGAACATCAAGATTGGGGGTGGGAGAGCCACTAGAAATCAGGGATAACTCATCTTTAAAGTGTCATAATGACATCGGCATCAGTATTGGGATCGGGGGTGGTGGTGGAGAGGCTCACTAGACGCCAGAGATGCATGTTAGTTAAGTATCTTAACTGCACCTTTTTCAGGATGAGGTTCAGGAAGAGAGGTGGAATCACTATATACCAAGGCAATGCCTTAACACCATGTAAAGTTTAACTGGGATCGTGGGTGGGGGGACACACTAGCTACCAGGGCAGTGTCATAACAGCATGTAAAATATTATGGTGATCAAGAGAGTGGGAAGAATCAGTAGCCACCAGAGCATACTAAACGCATGCTGTAATGGCACTTCAGCTAATAATGAGAATCGGGGGATTACTGGGATCCATGGGAGGGCAGACAGGTTAGGGAAAGGTACAGGAGTGTGCTGTGTTTATATTTTGTGTATTTTTAAGTGAAAGAGTGATGGGGGATGCCACTGCCTACATTAGCAGCAGTAATCTGAATATCATGGTAGTAACTGTGATTTCATACACATGCAAATTAACCAATAATGAGCTCTTTCTTTCTTACAGCTAACATATCTCTGAATTGCAAAATAGCACGTTGTGGGAGAAGGGCCTTTCTAGACCAAGCTGTATGGTTCATGCTAGGTTCTTTAATGCATTTTGGGGTATGTGTATCTATGGCAAAATAAAGGTCAGTTAAAAAAAAAAAAGCATAATGAGCATGCCTATTGTAATTTTCTTTTTCTGTTTTTGGCCACAACTTAAGTATCAGTTTTTATTGACACTTGTAACTAAAGTAATAATCCTTTAGAATTTCAGTTTACTGTAATAATCCTTTAGAATTTCAGTTTACTGTTTGTGATATGGTATGCAGTTACTAAATTATAAGATGACTTCCTCTTACTGAGTGTAATTGCAGAATTTGTCTTCTTTAGTTAATTACTGGTTATTTTGTTTAATCCCAAACCAGTAACATTTGTTGATACTGTACAATCTGCAAAGAAAAGAGCTGTCCTTTTCAAATTGCCAAAAATTCCCATTAAGTTGCTGCTAGATAACAAAAGGTAATGTAAACAAGGAAAAACACCCTTCTGTTTAAAACTGAAGATGTTAAGTTGTCAATCTCACCTTCATTCTTGCTGGATGGGTGCGGAGCCGATCCTCGGCTCCGACTCGGCACTTGCTAAGCTCGAGAGTCACTTTTACCAGCTCGAGGCAGCCCTATATCCCATGATGCAAGGCAGTGATTACCCAGATCTCATTTGCCGCTTCACTCATGAGGTCACCTTTTTTGCCAGCTCCTGGTAAGTGAATTTAATTACTCTTTCTGAGAAATTTAAATATCCCAATACTTTAAATTTTCCTTTTCCATAGTTGGTTAGTTATCCTATTCACTTAGCTCTATTCCCGTTAGCTTCCCGTTCCCTTATCTATATTTTCTTTTTCAGGCCTTAGGCCTTCCCCTCCCAAACAGTTTTCCTGTCAGGCTTTGTTTAGGTGTGTTTGTGTTTTTTATTCACTGTACTTAATTTTTGTTTAGTCAGTGTGATTTTTGGACTGAGTGGTGTGTGTCTTGTGTTTAGGACTCAGTCATGTCTAAAGACACCAGGGTCTCAGGTTTCAAGAAGTGTGACTCGTGCTGTCAGAAGATGTCTCTGACAGACGGTCACACTTCTTGTATTTATTGCCTGGGACCCCTACACCTGCAGGACTCCTGTGCTATTTGTCACTCTTTCAGCCAGAGAGTCCTGCAGGAACGTAGAAACAAACTAATTTTAAGAGGTCTTCTCAAGCCTGAGAGCTCCCCAGCTAAGTCCGGCTCGGGGAAGCCCTCAAAGCCATCCAAGGCCCAGACTTTAGTGTCCAAGTCTGTGGCCTTGGTTCCGACTCCACCGGAGTCGAGATCAGCTCCGTCCGGAGCCGATCCTTCCTTTTCGGAAGTTTTAGTATTGGCACCGATACCCTGGCTTCAATACCCTTGTCGGCTCTGGCTGGAGCAGATACCTTTGCTTCGAAGCCTGCGTCGGCTCCGACTGGAGCCGACACATCTCTAACCCAGCTCGGAGCCGACAAGCTGTCGACTCCAACTGGAACCGAAGGTTCTTCGGCTCCGATGGCTCCATCGAGAAAGAGATCTAGATCTCCTTCGCTGGAGTCTATTACTCGGCTCCGGCCTCTCCCTTACTTTTGGAGCGGAGCCATCGGAGCCGATCTTCAAGGTCTTCCAGGCTCTCAGACCATGACTTGGAGGGAGTGGTGAGTAGACTGTTGAAATCACAGGCACTGGCCCAGATGCTCCATAGCCCGTCACAGCAGACGATCGCTATTCCACACCCTCCAGAAATTCCTCCTTCGACTCTCCTTCAGAGTTCGGAGCCGGAGATTATTGGTACCGTGACTGTTGGTGCTTTGGAGCCGATACCACCCCTTTCGGCTCCGTCATTCTCGACTCCTATCTCCTCCTTGAGACCTTCCTTGGAGGGATCCGGTCGTCGGGCTTCCCTGGTTGGCACCGAGGGGGCGAGTGGCATCGGACCCTTGTCCTACCCGTTCTCCCTCTCGGGGCTTCGGCCTTGGTGAGCTCGGCACCGACATCTGCTTCAGAGCCTTCCCTTTCGGTGGGGCCAGGGATTCCTGTTTCTTCAGAGCGGGAGCTCTCGGTCCTCCCCGGGAGGGGAGCCTGCGAGGTGATGAGGAGTGTGCTAGCCCCTGAGCTCAGTCAGCAGTTGGTTCCTTTAGCTCCTCCTTCTACAGTGCCTGTAGATGTCTCTTCCCACTCTCTTGCTCCCGGACCCAGAGATCCATTGCCCCAGGTTTCCCCATTGGGAAGAACTTCCTCTTCTGAGGTTTCTCCTGATCCTTCAGGGGAACCCCTGCATAAGAGGACCTGCAAGAGGAAGTACTTAGACTCCCCTGAGTCTACGACATCAGATACCGATTTAGATGAGTTGGAGGGGTCCCCAAGATCCCCCTTTGAGGATGTCTCCTTTTCAGACATCCTTGAACTCCTGAAACAGAGGGGGAACTGGCCCTCCATTAATCCTTCCGAGGATGAATCTGTATACCTGGAGGCTTTTGGATCTCGACCCTCCACCTCCTGGGTGTCTCCACCTTTTGACCCCCTCATGGACGTGATAGCTCGAAAGGCGTGGGCATCTCCTGATTCGGTGGAACCAGTCCCCAGGAGGCCTTCTAAATTTATCACGGCCCCCACTGAAAAACAGTTTCTCACTAAAGGTGTCCCGGTTGATGCCATGGTGGTGGCGGCCGCCACCAAGAAGGAACTTGCAGATCCTTCCGTACCAGTCCATCCTCCTAACAAGGAGTCTAGGACCATGGACAGGTATGGTAAGCGGATGTTTTCCTCAGCGACCTTTGCTATGCATTCGCTGAATTACCTATGTCACTTCACCCGACTTCAAAGAGATATCCTCAAAGAATTGGGTGAGGTAGTACAGGATCCGTCAGCTGCAGGGGTTCAAGAGAAGATTGCCTCTCAACTGGGAATCCTAAATTCCATAACTAACTCCTCCATGCGGCTCATTTCTTATGCAGCCGATGGGGCGAGTAGAGCCGCAGGCACAGGAGTGGCTCTCAGATGTCAGTCCTGGATGCGGCTTTGCAATTTTGCCGACCCCTTTAAGGCGTCCTTCACAAACTCTCCCTTTGATGGGACAACTTTGTTTGGCCCTCAGGTGAAGGACACTTTGACCAGGTGCGAGCAAGACGGCAAGACTCTTTCTGCCGTAGGAGTCCGTTTCTCCACCCCTTCTAGACCTTACCCCAAAGGTCAGAAGGGAGGGAAAATGTGGTTCCAAAAATCACAGGGAGTCACGCCCGGCCTTGCGTGGTCAGTTTACCCCCAAAGGCAGAGGGGGTAATAATAACAGACGCCGCCCTAGGGGCAGAGGGGGTCCGCAGAACCAGGGCAGCAGAGAACCTCTCTCTGACAAGCCCTTCCAGCATCCCTGAGGTGTTGCCCGACTTCCCACCCTTGGAGGCAGTCGGGGGGAGATTATCGCTGTACCCAGAAGCCTGGCTTTCCCTCTCTCAAGACAAATGGGTACAGTCGATCATATCCGAGGGTTACAAAATACCTTTCGAGAAAAGCCTCTCCCCTCAAAAAGGATCCCTTCCAGACGTTCCACCCGGTCTATGGGAAATTGCAAAGCTAGAGGTTTCAAAGCTTCTAGAGAAAAGGGCCATCCAGCCAGTTCCAACAGATCATTTAGAATCCGGAATCTACTCAAGGTTCTTTTTGGTCCCCAAAAAGACAGGAGACTGGAGACCGATATTAGACCTCAGCAGGCTGAACAAGTCTGTCAAAAAGGCAAGATTTCGGATGGTCACACTTCAATCGATTTTGCCCTTTCTGGGCAGAAACAACTGGATGTGCTCTATAGACCTTCAAGATGCGTACTATCACACAAAAATCCACAGATGCTCCAGAAGGTTTCTCCGCTTTCGGCTGGGGACCAGTCATTTTCAGTTCAGAGCCCTGCCCTTTGGTCTCACTACAGCCCCCAGAGTGTTCACCAAATGCATGGCAGTGGTCACGGCTCACCTGAGACGTCAGGGATTCCAGGTGTTTCCGTACCTAGACGACTGGCTCCTCTCAGCCACCACCAGGCATCAACTTCTCCAGGCCAGGGATTACACTCTACGTCTCTGCAGCCAGTTAGGGATTTCAGTCAACTTCGAAAAGTCTTCCTTATCACCTTGCCAATCTATTACCTTTATAGGCGCAGATCTAGACACTACTCGGATGTCAGCAAACCTAACAAACCAAAGAATCCTGGATATCCAAAACCATGTTCGAATGATCCTATTCAGCAAAAAGGTACAAGCCAGGTTGGTCCTCAAAGTGTTAGGCCTTATGGCAGCTGCCATCACACTTCTTCCTCTGGCACGTTTTTACATGCGTCTCCTGCAGTGGATGTTGTTTACCCAATGGTCCTTCCAGCAGTTACCCATGTGTCACAAGATTCTAGTGACAAAGACCTGCAAGAGCCATCTATCCTGGTGGATTTCTTCCCCCCTAGTCCATCAGGGCAGACCATTTGTCCCCTCGGCTCCGGTAGCCACGGTCACTTCGGATGCCTCCCTGATCGGGTGGGGGGGGCATTATCAGGGCAGGATGGTCCATGGCACATGGTAACCCTTCGAATATCACCTGCACATAAATGTCCTAGAGATGAGAGCAGTGCTTTTAACGTTGCAAGCCCTCAACGACTTTCTTCCCTTAGGGACAATTGCAGTTCACACGGACAACATGTCTGTGGTATGGTCCATCAACAAACAGGGCGGGACCAAGTCCTATCCTTTGTGTCGAGAAGCTCTCAGACTGCGGCAATGGGCGATCTCCTCTCATCGGTTTCTGATAGCAACGCATATCCCCGGGAAAACCAACATCCTAGCGGACAGATTGAGCAGAGCTATTCTCATGCCTCACGAGTGGTCTCTCAAACAATCTATAGTGGAAGAGATTTTTCAGAAGTGGGGCCGCCCATGCTGCGACCTTTTTGCTACACCCCAAAACAGCAAATGCCCAGACTTCTTCTCTCTCTTTCCACTTCCGGGCCATTCCCCCCAGAGACGCTCTAACCCAGGATTGGCCTCGGGGACTTCTTTATGCTTTTCCCCCTTTTCCGTTAATACCTCAAGTACTCCAGAAAGCTACCGTCTTGAGAGCCAAGCTGATTCTCATTGCCCCTTACTGGCCTCGACAAATTTGGTTCCCGTTCCTTCATCGCCATCTCTTGGTGCAGCCTTGGCATCTGGACCCAGTTCCAGATCTTCTAACCCACCAGTCGGGTCAACTGCACCGGGCCCTTCATTCCCTCAACCTCACCGCTTGGTTGCTCCACTTCCTTCCTTAGCCAGGCTTCCTATGATCTATAACCCTGTTAGAGATATCATAGTAGCTTCTTTAAAGTCCTCTACCAGAAGGATTTATTCTAGCAAATGGCAACGTTTCTCCTTTTGGGCAAAGTCTAAGAACATAGACCCTTTTACTGCCCCTATTCAGTCAGTCTTGGACTTTCTAGCTGAAATTTTTCACTCCGGTTCTTCCTCCTCCACAGTTAAAGTCCAGTTGGCAGCAATCTCGAATTTCCATGTCGGATTTGCAGAACAGAACATTATGTCTCACAAACTGTGTAAAGCCTTTCTCAGAGGGGTATTCCTACTTAAACCCCCTGTTAGGGATCCTCTACCGCAGTGGGACCTAAATTTAGTGCTGGCATCCTTGATACTCCCCCCTTTCGAACTGGCTGCTACATGCTCATTAAAATTTCTCTCTTGGAAGACACTCTTTCTAGTTGCTATTACCTCGGCTAGGAGAGTGTCTGAACTACATGCTCTCTGTGTTCGTCCCCCTTACTTGGTATTCCACAAGGATAGAGTATCCTTGAGAACCAATCCATCCTTTTTGCCCAAGGTTGCTTCTAAAACAAATTTAAACCAATCTATTGATCTTCCAGTATTTTTCCCCAATCATTCTGACAGAGCGGAACAAAAATTGCATTGTCTAGATGTTCATCGCCAGCTCAGATATTACTTGGACAGAACAAAACATTTTAGGAAGTCTGATCAACTTTTTCTTTCTTATGCTGAAAACAAGATAGGTCTCCCAGTTTCAAAAGTGACCTTATCCAGATGTCTGTCTTCCACTATTTCGCACATTTATCAGCTTAGGGGAAAACAACTGATTTCAAAACCTAAAGCACATTCTACCAGAGGTCTAGCCACATCTATGGCTTTTCAGGCTAGACTACCCTATTTGTGCAGCAGCCACTTGGGCCACTCCTCATACCTTTGTTTCTCATTACAAATTGGATTTGGCCTCCAGGGACAGGGCAAGTTTTGGTTCCACAGTTCTCAAGAGTCTGTTCCATTGAGCCACCCAGGATAGAGGTGCTAGGGACGCGGTCCCATCCAGCAAGAATGAAGGCGAGATTGACAACTTAACATTTAGAAGTTATGTACCTACCATAACGTTCCATGTTAGTTGTCTTCTCTCGCCTTCTTTCTTGGTTCCTCCCTCCTGTCCCCCTAGCCTGGACAGACCTTGAACTTCCTTCTTCTCTGGAAGAATGTCTTCCTTGGACACCAGTTAGATCTGGACCCTAGTTACCTAGGTCCCCTTTACAGCCTTTTCAGGTTAGTTGTTCCTCTTCTTTCTGAGAAGATTTTGGGCAGTTTTTCCTCTAGATACCAAATGAGATCTGGGTAATCACCGCCTTGCATCATGGGATATAGGGCTGCCTCGAGCTGGTAAAAGTGACCCTCGAGCTTAGCAAGTGCCAAGTCAGAGCCGAGGATCGGCTCCGAACCCATCCAGCAAGAAAGAAGGCGAGAGAAGACAACTAACATGGAACGTTATGGTAGGTACATAACTTCTAATTTTCTGTTACTACTTTTTATATCTCTGTTATAGCTGACCCTAAGTGGTTTCTGATGAATCCCATGGCATCCATCCCATGTAGTTAGATATTTCTTCCTTAAGGTCAGTTATGCACCTCAAGAGTGACTATTTCTGATGCCTACTCCAATTTTAACAGTGTAAGATGTGTAGCTTAATTTGAGGTAGGGAGTAAGGTGTTGGTTTGGGATACCAGTTGCTGAGCTCTTGTGGATGTTTAAATGTCAATAACTGGAGCATACGATTTGAAAGATTATGTGGTCAGTAATGTAGACGTTCTTTTTTATTTTATTTTTTTACTAGTAATTGTTTAGAGCCATTAAATGTCTGTCTGTGACTATCCATTTTGATCACTACAGTTTTAATGAAAATGCAAGATTATTCTTAAAAGATGTAGTCAATAGTTGCTTGTTTCTAACAACCTTTAAAGTTATGGATCCAATTAGATTTTGTTTCTGTAGTAAAAGTGGTTATTAAAAACAGTGAGTAATTTTCTTTGTGAAAGTGTTTGATGATCTTTCATTGTTCTTGTCTCCGTAGTCTTTATTTAGTTTGGTGATTGTTTTTATTTAAATGGCAATAATAGCTCCGCATTTTTCCATGGCTGGAATATGAAAAGTGCTACAGGGAAATCTAGTTTAAAGATTCCTGCTAAAATACTTCAGTTTCTTAGCTAATACTTCAAGGAATCTGGCAGTACAGGTGTGATTTTTTTCAGAAATTAGTGAAGTATTTGAAGGAAAACAAAATGTTTCATTCCAATTGACAGAACAGATTTTTTTTTGAAGTTTAAGGATTTCCAGTAGTGTGGTAAAGCATTTTAAGTGTAGTATTGCATTATTTAATTTACTCTGTTTTCTTACTATAGAGTTGATTACTAGTGCTTGTGTTTACATTATTTGATGAATAATGCCTCACGAGTGACATGATCACAAGCCTTGAGTATGGCATAATCTTAAATGCTCATTGAAGTTTGTCTGTGAGACCTGAGGGTAGAGCATACCGTGGCTAACATAATGTTATAATAGAGATGTAACTTACTCTTGGGGTATCTATTATTAATGGCAGCACTAATCTGCTTTCTAGACTTTAACTCAGTCAGAATTGCACTGTTTGGGGCCCATTTTTTTTCACGCAAAACTTTTCAGACTTTCTATACTTGAATGTGAAACTGAGTTGGGACTATTTTTGTTTTTTTGAGTAAGTGATTACTTCCTAAGCTAATTTGCAATGAGTTGGTGTTTAAACATTTCAGAAGGCTGTGAAATTAAAGAATATGATTTCTGACAAGGAATTGCCTTCTAGTAAATCACGGTGTCATTTGAAAATAGTTCTGGTAGGAACCTGTTTAGTGCTGTACTCGTTTTAAACGCTGCTAGTTTGTTGCCCTATGAGAGGAGTAAACAAATAAAAATTTGTTTCAGAAGATTTCAGTAGTGGTGTTAATTCATCAGAATAAATGTTCCTCTTTTGAAACTGACTGAAATTGATAAGAGAAATGTTTAAATTAAAGCTTGATCGTTTTCATCAGTGTACCATAACTTTAAATCTTGTCTTCATTATTTAAATTAAATGCATTAATTTGACTGAGTGTCTCTCATTCATGTGTGGATCACTCTGTCTGGCCCAGGCTAAAAGTAATTTTAACCCCAGTTTGATTATATACTCCTTTAAATGTTTGAATTTTTCCTTTTTTGTCTCTGAATTTTTACAGTGCTTAGTTGCTTAGGCATTTCTTTTGCACAGTTTTATTTTTAGCTTAATGTCCCATTTATACTTTTAATTTATAAACTTTGCTTGAAATTAAACATCTCAGAAGTACATAGACTCCTTCATATCTGTGTTAAGTATTTGAGCGTGTCTTTTATTTCCAGGTATTTGGAATGATTATTGGAGTTGGTGTGTGTTTTGATTCAGTTATGTTTTGCTCTGTACTTTGCATGTGAGCAGGTGCTGAAATCAGCTTTTTGTAATCAGTGCATGATCTCAGTCAACAAATTTAAGCGTGTTTGCATATTGGAACTAGCAGTAAAATTGTGAAAGTTTATGTAAATTTCTGTATTGCATTCTCATATGTTTATTCCTATAATCTAATCAGAAAGCTATAGCAGAGCAGGTGAAGGAACGACAGATGTTAAAAGGGCTGGAAGAGGCAAAGAGAAGGCAAGAAGAGCAAGCAGAGGAACGCCGCTTGGCTCAAGAAAGAGAAAAAATGCAAAAGCAGTTTGAAGAGGATATGCTTAGACAAAAAGAAAAAGAAGTATGTGCCATTTAGTCTCGTGTTTATTCTGATGCAACATTTTGTTTGAAACTTGTATGATGTCTGCTTGCTGTTATCCATTAATTTCTTTTTTTTTTTTTTTTTTTCAAAACAGGTTTATTGTTTTAACATATAAGAGAAATATCATAACAATTTTATACAAGTAATTAAAAATAGGTATTATTATAATATTCAACAAAACAACTAAAGTATTTACAAAGACATCCACTACAATCAGATCAATTAATTAAACTAAAATACCATGCTATTGAAATTAAAATTTTTTAACAAATTTTGTAAATTATCCCATACAATAAAATAAGATGTTTTTCTATTTGTTCTAGTCCTAATTGTGTTTATTTCCATATGGCACACTATATTCATAACATTTTTAAATTCATTGAACGAAGGAGGTGTATCTGAAATCCAATTTCTAGTTATTATTTTCCTAGCCACTGCTAGAATAGACCATAACAAGGGAAGCTTAACCTTTTAACACTTTGAGGTACAGGTGTGTTGAATAATATAAGAGATTTAGAAATAATGAAATTATCTGTAAAAGAGCCTGCAAAAATTCATTAATTGACTTCCAGTATTCTTTTAATTTTATACAGTCATAAAACATATGAGCCCAGTCAGCATTAATTTCTACATTACATCTCTTACATAGATTATCTTTATTATTTATTTTATTCATCATCAAAGGTGTATAAAAGATCTATGTAAAATTTCCATGTATAAAGTCTCCAGACAATGGAAGACGTAGTTCTATAAGCAGATTCCAATATATATTGTTTATCTTGTTGATTTGGTGGGTCCCCATTAATAGAAGTGAAATAATTCCAGTATGAATCTACACTGTAAAAAGTTTCTTGTCTGATAACTTTATGTATGTATGAAAGTTTACCTTTATCAGAAACTTTATGTTGCAAATTTAATATCAAGTAATCAATCAGTGTTGGAATAGATTCTTTAACAGTTATAGACATTAAATCTATTTTATTAATGAGATGTTGTCTAAAGGTCTGAACCTCTAACCAGCAAGTTTCTCTTAGATCAAATTCTTGTTTTAAGAAATCTAGACTTTTAACTTTATTATAAGATATCAACTGATACCAGTACTTTAGATCATTATCTATAGCTAAATGAGTTCCTTCAGAAGTAGATGACAAAAGCATACCCTGAGTATACATTATAGGAAATACAATAAAATTCCATTCCCTATACTTAGGGTGCATGAATTTATCTATTAATTTCTGATTGCATTATTTCCTGTAGACATATTTGCCCTATGCGCATAGTTCCTCATCTCAATTTTATTTGGATTATTTTCTGTGTGTTTCCCCCCCATGCTTGGCAACCATCAAGCCACTACCCAAACTGAATGCAACGACAAGCACCAAAAGGAATGAAGTAAAAAACCACAAAGTGATCCACAAATCTGAGGAAAATACGCTTTATTTCTCTGACGTCTCAGCCGTAGCCTTCAAGGAGTAAAGAACTTAAAAAACATGAACCATATATATACTCTCAGTCACTAATTGAATAAATTAATTAATTAATTAATTAATTAATTAATTAATTAACAACAATCAAAAATAAAATTAAATTAGTACCCTCCAGTTCAAGTCTTCATTTAAACCCTGAGGGTACAAAGTACCAAACTTTAAAATATAAGTGGCTTCTTTAGATAACAAATGTTGTTTAATATTAAGAGCATCAAAACAAGACATTTATTTTTTCCAAGACTGTGCCTTGAAGCCCCTCATTTTTACCGTCATGGAATTTTTTAAAATGCATAGCCACAGAACTTCCTTCTTTGTTGGTAATATCTCTGGCATGTTCCATTAGTCTAACTTTAAATGCCCTTTTAGTTTCACCAATATAAAATTTATTACACGGGCTTTTAAGTGCATAAATAACACCTTCAGAATTACAAGTAAAAAAATTACATGTATTAAAAACAACATTATTTATATAAGAAAAACTTCTAACTATAAAATTACATGCCTTGCATTTGCCACACTTAAAAGTTCCACTAGAAAGTTTACTCCGTTCTAGACTTATAGAAGGCAAAAAGAATTTACTTTTCACCAAAAAATTTTTAATATTCTTACCTCTTTTATAAGAAAACCCTAACCTCCTATCTAACCACAAAGACACATTACTAAGGGAAACAAAATATTCCCAATAATATTTAACCAACCTCACAATTTCAGCACTAAAACATCCATAAGTAGTGACAAAATACAAAATGTCACATTGCCTATTAATTTCAGAACTGGACGCAGTAGTGCATATTCTATGTCTATTATTTCTTATCTTCCTGCAGCTATTGTCAAAGAACTTTTTATAACTTCTTTCAATCAATTCATTACTATACCCCCTCTGCTTAAACATCCCCACAGTTATATCCAGTTCTCTCTTAAAGGCACACTCATTATTGCATAATCTGGAAATTCTCAGTATTTCACCAAAGGGCAAAGCCTCTAGTGTATGAGGAGGATGACAGCTATCACCATACACATATTGTGTGCCTTCATCGAATTTTCTGTTAACTGATGTTTCCAAACTATTACCATCTTTAATATTCAATACAATATCCAAAAAGGAAATAGTTGTACCCATTCTAAAACCATCAAATTCTAATGAAAATCTATTTCTATGTAATTCTGAAATGAAATTCTCAACTAATTAATGCCTCACCATCCTGTATCAGAAAAATTAAATCGTCTATAAACCTATAGTACCTAATGACATGCTTACGAAAAAAATAATTTTTGTACAAATACTCAGATTCGAAGAGCCCCATGGCCAAATTTGCATACATGGGGGCAAAAGCTGCCCCCATGGCTGTTCCTTGTTTTTGTCTGTATAAACTGTTATTAAATTCAAAAAAATTATGTGTTAAGCAAAAATGAATAAGTTCTATAATATATTCAGTAACTGGGTAATCACCCAAAAAGAATTTGACAGCCTCCATACCGAACTCATGTCTGATGTTCGTATAGAGGCTCTTGACATCGAGTCACCCAGTACATACGATCATTCCACCTCACATTCTTGATTTTGTCTACAAAGTCAAAAATATCACAAATATAGGAAGGCAAGGTTTTAACTATGGGTAACAAAAAACTATGTAAAAAAAGACCTATATTATGTAAAAAATAATTACACCCTGAGACAATTGGTCTCCCAGGGGGTTGTGTTAAATTTTTATGTATCTTTGGAAGGCAGTAGAATAAGGTCATTCCACAACCTTCTATACTAAATTTCTTCTTGATGTCCGTTACTGAAAAATAGCCTAGCCTTTCACCCTTCTTTAATAATTCAGTATATTCAAAAACTGAGTCATTGTATACAGTAAGTTCTGTCTTTTCATAGACATTATTGTCATTTAGATGGTCTTCACACATTTTAAGATACTGTGAATAGTGCATAACAACAAGCTTATTTCCTTTATCTGATGGTTTAAATACAGTTTCCCTCATTTTACTTAGTGACTGTAAAGCTTTCCATTCTTTCTGAGATAAATTATAATGAACATCAGATTTACACTTCATGAACTTAGTATATGCATATTCAATAGAAAAATTCAACAAGCTGGAAAAATGTACAACATCATTATTTAAAGCTGGTGGCATAAAATGACTATTATATCTAATACATTCAGTATCCAACTTGTAATATGCATTATATATATTATCCGAATTACATGTATGAAAACTGTCTGCAGATAAATCAAGACGATCATTAGATGAAACTGCGTTCATATTATCATTCATGTTATAAAAAAAACTTTTTAGATGGAGTTTTCTACAGAACATAAAAACATCATATTTCATATCATGTAAACGTGAAATAACTGTCGGAATAAATTTAAGTCCACGATTAAGAACTGAAAGTTCAATATCAGTAAAAGAATGTCCAGATAAATTGATAACATAATTTTGCACAGAGGGAAAAGAAGAATGGTCACCGTTTACCTCTTTTATAACCCCCTTGTGGATATTGTTCTTTCAGAACTGGTCCCTGAACTTCTCGTTGGCGTTTTCTCCCCTGTTGGCCTCCTCGGGAGTTGGTGGTTTCACAACGAAAAGTCTTTTGAAACCTATTTGGATGTTGTGCTACTGGCAATGCAGGAAATTCATGATTTAAGTCCCCCTCCTCTTCATAAGAGGTATTGCCACCTTCTGATGCCGTGAAAGATGTTATAATTACGCTTATCCCTATTCGATTTGTGGATCACTTTGTGGTTGTTTTTCACTACCCTAACTGACCATTCTCTACTGGGACTGGAGCTTCAGTGACCACTCATTCTCTGTGGGGCAAGAGTGGCTAGAGCCCATTCAACCCCTGATCGGGTGACAGCTAGCAAAGGCACATCTCTCGTACAGGTTGTATTGTGTGTCCCTAACTCCTCTCCCTGGTGTTATGTGAGCACGTCCTTCACCACTGGGGTCTACCTTTACCTTTTTACTGGAGCACGCATGCTCCCACACCTTCTCCCTCCAAGGACTACTGTCACTGGCTTGGGTAGTAATGCTCACTTGTCCCACAATCTGTGGGTTGCTTCAGGCATGATATTTGACCTGGAGTGACATATCTCATAGGCCAGGAGCCATCAAATGTGTCCCCTGGGCTGAAGCACTCACAAAAGCCTTGCAGCTTGCTGCCCCCCCCAATTCCCCTCCACAGTTCTTCCATCCCCCAAGCCACTAATCTAACAAGGGTCATCTGGGTCACAGTCAGAGCTACAGCCATCTGTGCCACAGAGTCAAGGTAATTTATTTGCAAGTTTAAAAAATATTACCTATTGTTTTAGGCACCAGCAGCTATAGTCTCCGCTTATATTTATTCAAGCTCATTTCAGAATTTAGATTAGTGAGTTATAAATTCTTCAAACTGTGACATTAATCCTTGCAAACTAAGCTGGTCTTCTTTTGAATTTGTCCATGGTAAAAAAAATACTTAATTCATCTCGGGGAACACTGAAGTAGATTGTTGAATTCATGTCATCTTCATAGCTATTACTTTTCGTACCAGTTTTACCTTCCAGGTACTATTACCATCCTCAAACTTGCCATAAATGAGGTTATTCTTCAGCATTCAATAAATGACGCAGTGCATCAGTCAGTGGTTCCCGGTGCCATGATCTTTCCATTTAGAAGAGCCTGTTTGCCTGTTTTTCTGTAGTTTTGATAAGTCTGGAGTCAAAAACCACTCTGAGTATAGCAAACTGCGTGAAAAAAATCCTTTTGGGAAAAGTGGTTTGATATCTCTTGAAGATTACCTGATGTGTACAGACTTGTACCAGAAACAGCTTCTTGCCTGTAGCAGGCAGTAGACAATGTTGTTAACAGACAGTTACTAATGAGGTCTGTTACTTCTCTGTTATCTTGATAATTCTTGCAATGCTGCAGCCCCCACTGTCCAAAACAAAAGCAATCAGTCTTACCCTTTGGACTTGCACTGCTTCTCCAGCATTCTGAATTCTCAGATTGTAAGCATTCGTACAGCAGCAAGAGCTAAGGTAGTTGTTTTTGCTATGATGAAAGGTAAAGACAAAAGACAGTATAAGTAAACAATGCTAATAAACTTCATAACAACCCGTGCTAAGCAAAGGAATATTAAAGAAAAAGATAGTTACAGGAATGTAACTTTAACCAAACTGAATGAACATTAGTATAAATATTTGAGTATAATCATTGTCAGAGTAAGGTGGTGGATAGGAAGCTAACCAGTAACAAGCATAGTCCTTAACCTATGACCTACTGTACCTCACAGCTGCTGTTGTCATGTCAGACCATACATGAGCTTGACTTTTGCACGTTAAGCCTGTCAGTCAGCAACTGCTTCTTTAGATTTTTCCGTGTATATTTATTGCTTCAGCAATGCTGTCTGTGCATTTTAGCTCTGCTGCCCTTTATTTTTCCTTTGATGTTTTCCGTCATCAGTGTGTTTTTAGTGAATCCTGTCTTTGCATTACATGTCCAAAGTATTCTAGTTTTCGTTTTAGTATCAGATTATCCAGTGAATGATTTCTTTGAATATTGATTGATTTTATCTTGCAGTTCACATCATTCTAAAAAGTTCAAAAACATCAGTTTTTGGTGCACAGACTTACTTACAGTCCAACTATCACAGCCATGTTATTGTTGGAAAAGCCATAGCTTTGACTATACAGACCTTTGTTGAAAATGTGATATCTTTTCTTATCCATATTTGCTGTAGTTTTCCTTACAAGAAGTTAACATATTTTAATTTCATGGCTGCAGTTACTAGCTGCAAAGATCTTGCTACCCAAGAAAGTAAAATTTATCACAGATTCCACTTCTCAAATTTTTGCAAATAATTGATAGGGAAAGGTTGCTTTATTTATGTACATATGTATGTATTTAATTTTGTACTGAGCAGCAAGCTAGCTAGCTCCATCTACTGTTACCTTCGGTGACAGGCTCTTCAACTCTTTCTCACTTTCATCCATCAGACTGGTATAATCTGCATATCCAAATGCTGTTTATATTTCTTGTGTTACATCTGGTATCATCTAGCCCAGCATTTTCCTTCCTTGATATAGTCAGCATATAAATTAAATAAGTATGGTGATAATATATGACTTGTTACACTCCTTTCCCAGTATTGAACCAGTCACTTATTCCATATTCAGGTCTAACATTTGCTTCTCATTCTGCATACTGATTCTTCTCAAAGCTGATAGATTTCCTTGATATCCCTGATGTTCATCGTGTTTCACTGTTGCAGTCATTACACTTGGGTTATCCTGCTGGCAGGCTAACTGCAGTCGGCCTGAATTCCAAAGTCTAGGTCCGGCGTCGGTTGCTGTCACCTTTTCCCTGACGTCAGTGTGCCAGAGGTATAAAAGATGCAGCCGACACCATTTTCTTCAGTCTTTCTTGCTGCGCAGTGCCCGAAGCAAAAGCAGTTTGCAAGTGCCGGTCGGCCGACTCCTAAGGTTTTCAAAATCGAATTTCAGATCCTAAGTCTTCAATAAAGCTAAGTACCCCTCTGGGGAAACTTTGTTCTTGCTCCAGTCCGATGTCAGAAAAAGTTAACAATTGTATTTCTTGTGGGAAGCAAATACCTCATAAGGATTTTCATTCTTACTGTATTCCTTGCCTAGGCCCTGATCATAACGTTGCTAGCTGTCGGTTTTGTGCTAGGTTTAACCAACGCACTATTAAGAGTCGGTTTGATTTTGCCTTTTATTACTTTGGCCGAAGATTCAATTATGTAATGCCATCGGAATGGCCGATGACCGGAGTTTATAAAAAGTGCAAGGAAAAAGAAAAGGATAGGCATCCGAGGTCCAAAACCGACGATGAGGCTTCTGCTAAACCTGTCACCGGTTCGCCGGTTCTCAGTGAGGCGCTTTTGCAGCCCCTGGCACCCACTACCTCAGAGCCACAGGCCACTGACGACTCCCACGTGGAGCCAGCTAGGCCTCTGGATACTCAAGGTATTGGACACTCGGAAACTATTCCCTCAGATGGGTCCGGAGCCGCTGAGCAGGCATCGGCTTCTGCGGGTGTTTTCAGACCTACACAGTTATATGTAAAGCCTACTACAGTTTCCAAAGCAAAGACTAAAGCAGTTCTAAAGACAAAGAAACAAGTACAGCATTTTCCTGGACAAACTACCATGCCTAAAAAGCAGATGCTCAAAATGGCCGAAGACCTAATTACTTTAATCAGGGGTTCCCATCCCCCTCCTGACAAGAGGGCCTAGGCAAGAGACAGAATATGAATCTTCAGATCAGGTTTCCATTTCCTCTGACTCCTCTTCTGAACAGGAATACTCTCTTCCTCCTTATGAGGATTCAGATGCTGAAGAATCTATCCCTTCAGCCTCACTGCCTGAGGATTATTCTTTTGGGGAAACCCTACATACCATGAGGGAACACTTCCACTGGGAGAGCCAGGACTATTCAGAATCTAAGAAAAGACTTAGAGATTTCCTTTTACTACCTCAGCACAGGCCTTTGGCTAGTCCTCCTGTGTTAGACATTGTAGATGATGTATTATCTGACTCCGGACGTTCTCTTGACCCTTTACCTTCTGCCCCTGTTAAACCAGACAGATACTACAGGGTTCCAGATTCACATAAATTTCTTTATAAAAACCCTGCTGCTGACCCAGAAACTATTTCTCAGGGTCCCAAAGGGGTCAAGGCTTCTACTGCAAAAAACCCTATCCCCTCTGACAGAGATTCAAGGGCACTAGACAGATGGGGAAAAAAGGTTTACACTTCTGCTACTTTGGCTGTGAGGGCTTTAAATTGTCAATTTCATATGCTTAAATATCAGCAATACTTACTGTCAATGCTAAAACAGAAAATGTTATCAAATTCTGATTGTGCAGAATATAAGGAAATGCAGGATTTATTGCATGCAACTGAACAAGTGGGAAAGCATACATTGCAATGTGGTTTTGATTCTCTGGAGGCCTCTTGCAGGGCTGCAGTTACGGGTTCTGTTATTAGGAGGCATGCTTGGTTAAAGGAACAGAATCTGCCTGATCATGTTAAAGCAAAGTTATTAGATGCTCCATTACAGCATGATACTTTATTTGGTGTTAAAGCAGAGGAGGTGTTGAAGAAAATGGAGGACAAAGCAAAATCTATGCAAACAGTAAAGGATTTCTTACAGGTACAGCCACCCAGATTTAGCAGGAACTGGCCTACAAAGAATTGGTCCTTTCCAGTGTCAGACAGACCACAAAGAGGCAGATACAGACGCCCCAGAGGCAGATCCCAGCCCCAGGGCTCATACAGGCCTAAACAGTGGGACGCTTCTACCTCCAAAAGCGGAGAAGACAAAACATAACCATACAGGAAACAGTCCCAATGACTTTCCTCTGCCAGCTCCAAGCACTTCTTTTGGCAGCCCCCTTGGGGGGGAAACTAGCACTTTTTTCTCAAACTTGGCACATGTTCACCCAGGACAAAAGGGTCCTGAATATAGTGTCCCAGGGCTACAGGTTCCACTTTCACACCCTGCCAAGGCCAAAAGGTATGCCAAACCTGCCACACAATCAATGGGCAGAGGCACAAAACCAAATTTCATCCCTCATGGACGTGAGGGCCATTCAGCAAGTACCACAGCAAGGATTTTACTCAAGACTTTTCTTGGTACCCAGAAAAGACAAAGCCTGGAGACCAATATTGGACCTGTCTACTCTAAATACATTCCTGGACGTTCCAAAATTCAAAATGTTGACTCTGCATCAGCTTCTGCCCATGCTGGGCAAGAAGGCTTGGCTTGTAACCTTGGACCTAAAAGAGACATACCTGCATATTTCAATCAGACTCTTGCAAAAGATACCTCAGATTCCTAGCTGGCTCAATGCACTACCAATTCTCTGCACTGCCCTTTGGCTTATCTACTGCGCCCAGAGTTTTCACAAAATGCCTGGCACCAGTAATTGCATTTTGCAGACAAAGAGGAATACAAATATATCCTTACTTGGACGACTGCCTTATTCAAGCAGAGAACAAGGACATTCTACTAAGGCATCTGGCATAAAAAGATTACTTATTTGCCTAGGGTACACAGTAAACGAAATGGAATCAAAACTAGTACCCTCTCAAGAGATAATATTCCTGGGTGCAAGCTTAAATACAACTGCCCAGATGGCTTATCTCACACCAGACAAACAAAGGCAACTGACTTCTTACTTCAAGATGTTGGCAACAAAGACCCAGTTATCTGCAAGAAAAATTCTGCAGGCTTTGGACTTCATGGCATCCTGCATTCTGCTAATTCCATATGCCAGACTGCATATGAGGAAACTATAATAGTATCTAAAAAGTGTTTGGACTCAACATTGTCACAGCCTGGAAACATTAATTACCCTCATTCCTTGCCTGCAACAGGAGTTTCGATGGTGGGCACAGGTCTGTCACCACAACAAGGGACAGCCATTCACCCTACCCACAGCCAGGCAATCAATAACAACAGATGCTTCGGATTATGCCTGGGGGGGGGGGGCCCATATGGCAGGAAAATGTATTCAGGGCACATGGCCCACAAGCCAAAGTCACCTTCATATCAATCAAAAAGAAATGCTGGCTGTTCAAAATGCCATGACAGCTTTCAAGGATCTACTCCATCCAGGACAACTACTGATAAGGATGGACAACACTACAGTCATGTGGTACATAAACAAACAAGGAGGCATTCATTCCTACCTCCTCTGCAGACAAGCCATGACCTTGTGGGACACAGCACTGACTTATCAAGTACACCTGCAAGCACAATTCCTGCCAGGAAAGAAAAATACTCTGGCAGATGAACTAAGCAGAAACCTCACGGATCCCCATGAGTGGAAACTGGATCCACAAGTCCTCAGCATGATAATAAAGAAATGGGGATGCCCAGACATAGATCTATTTGCCTCCCCTTGCAACTGCCAACTACAGAGATTCTGCACAAGGACGTATCACAAACAAGCATGGGAAGTGGACGCTCTATCATTCAGCTGGAAATCACTACCAGTATATGCCTTTCCTCCTCTGCCTCTCCTCCCCAAAGTAATCCTAAAGGTCAGACAAGAGAAGCCAAAAATGATTCTAATTGCACCAGACTGGCCCTGCCATCACTGGTACCCAGTCCTAAAGAGCTTGTCTCGAGGCCCAGCCTGCACATTGCCTCTAATTCCTCATTTACTGACCCAACAAAACAATCAGATCCTGCACAGCCAGCTCAGAACCCTAAATCTGGCAGCATGGCAGATAATGTAGCCATTCACAACACACCTCTCTCTAAAGCAGTGATGGATGTTATTTTGGAGGCCAGGAGGCCCAGTACCAGGAAATCTTATTCTGAAAAATGGAAAAGATTCTGTACTTGGAACCAGGCACAAGGAATTGACACGATTGTACCAAGTATTCCTCAGATTTTACAATATCTAACTGAGATGCTGGACAAGGCCCTATCTTTTCCATCAATCAAAATCCATGCCTCTGCCATTTCAGCTCATTACAATACGGAACCACCAATTTTTTCACATCCGCTGCTAAGACAGTACCTTAGAGGGGCTAAAAACATAAGACCTCCAAGGAGAGCACCAATACCTGCATGGGACCTCAATTATGTCTTGGAAAAACTCACACTGCCACCTTTTGAGCCAGCCAGTACAGCTGAAATAAAGTTCTTATCTTGGAAAACAGCTCTGCTCCTAGCAAAAGACGAGTCTCAGAGTTACAGGCACTCATGGCTGTGGAACCTTTTATCATTTTCCATCCAGACAGGGTTTCTCTGAGGACGAACCCCACATTTATGCCTAAGGTAATGTCCAGTGTGGCCCTTAACCAAACCATTCATTTGCCTACCTTTTATCCAAACCCACAGAATAAGGGTGAGAGACTCTTGCATTCTTTGGACATACACAGACAGCTATGCTTCTACTTGGACAGAACTAAAGCTTTCAGAAAGACTGAGAAACTCTTAGTAGCATATGCTGCAGGATCACAAGGAAAGACTATCTCAAAGCAGACTATTTCAAAATGGATAGGCCACTGCATTCATCTCTGCTATCCAGTACATGGCAAATCAGTGCCAAAGGGCATTAGGCCACACTCTACCAGAGCAGCAGCTACTTCAGCAGCCTTCCTCAGAGGAGTACCAACCAAAGACATTTTAGAGGCTGCAACTTGGAGTTCAGTGCACACTTTCACCAAGCAGTACCACTTACCTCTCTATTCTAAATCCAGAGCAAGCTTTACCACTGCAGTTCTACAGGGCCTTATAGCCTCTCCTAATCCTATTTAGACCCAGCCACCCTACCTCAGCTTTGGGATTCAACCCAAGTGTAATGACTGCAACAGTGAAACACGATGAACATAGTACAGTTGTGTACCTACCATAAATGTAGATGTTCGAGTGTATTCACTGTTGCAGTCCAGGTTACCCACTCACCATCCCCCTTTCTTCTTTGCTGGGACTTATCTGTACTTCTCTATCCTAAACAACCTATGTGGTGTATTTGCTTGTAGATGAAGGAAATGTTTATTTTTGTGCATGCATACTTTTTGGCATAATTTTCAGCCTACCACTTTGGGGGCACCTGACATCTGGGGCAAGAAAAACTGAAGAAAATGGCGTCGGCTGCATCTTTTATACCCCTGGCGCACTGATGTCAGGGAAGAGGTGACAGCAACCAACACCGGACCTAGACTTTGGAATTCAGGCTGACTGCGGGTAGCCTGCCAGCAGGATAACCCAAGTGTAATGACTGCAACAGTGAATACACTCGAACATCTACATTTATGGTAGGTACACAACTGTACTTTTATCCCACAGTGTGTTGTGGACTATTTCTCCCACAGTGTGTTGTGGCCCATACAGTCCAAAGCTTTACAATAGTTAATAAAAGAGAAGAAATATTTTTGAAACTTCATTGCTTTCTCTGTTCAGTGTGTGTTGGCAACTGGATCTCTGGTGCCTGTGCCCATTCTAAGACCAGCGTATACAGTTGTCAATTCTCGATCCATATGTTTAAATCTATATGTATCTCTCCCTCTGTATATGTATAGATGTAGTCTAGCTTGCAGGACCTTAAGAATTACCTTGCTAGCATGTCAAAGAGTGCAACTGCCTGATAATTTGAGCATTGTTTAGTATCATGCTTTTTTGGTACTGGAGTATAATTTGACATTGTTCAATCCAATGGACACTTTTGTGTTTTACATATTTGATGGCAAATTCCAAGCAGCATTGTAACAGTGTACTTTGCACTATTGTAAATAATTCAGTTGGAATTGAATCACTTTCTGCAGCCCTACTAAGGCCCGTTTAACTTCTTTGAATGTCTTGCTCTATATCAATGAATGTATTTGTGTCAGTGATGTTATGGTCTGTTTTATATAGTTATTCTGTGTTTTCCTGCCACCTTTTCTAAATGTCTTTCAGGTGAGGATAATATTGTGAATGATTTTCTGCATATGTGCCTGAACCACCATAATATGTTCTCTTCGATCTTTTCTGCAATTGGAGCTATTTTGGCTCTGCTCTTATGTGCTCATTTCTTTGTCTGTCCCGCAGTGTGCATCCTACCACCCATCCTTGGCACTTTATTTCTGTCACCTCTAGCTTCCTCATCTACTCTGCCATTTCTGTCCAGGTTCCTGTGCCATACAGTAGTACTGGTCTCACCACTGTTTTGTACACCTTTTTTGGAATTCCTGTGTCATACACACATGACACTCTATACCAGTTGGCTGCAACCTCTGATTCTGGCTTTGACCTCTTAATTTTAGACTTCCGTTTGGCTCAACTACCCCTCCCAGATACTTGAAGCTGTTAACCTGTTCCACTGTCTTCTCATCTATCTCAGTTCTCAGTTTCTTCTGATTTCCCCAATTTACTGCCATTACCACTATTTATCCGTACTTAGTTTGATCCCACGTGCCTTCAGTTTTGCATTCCATTAACCTATGCTTTGCTGAAGTTCTTGCTCAGAGTCTTCCTCTAATGCCACATCATCTGTAAACAGCAACTTTCTTAATCTGTGCCCTCAGACCTTTTTGCTAATGTAGTCCATCACCAGTATGAATAGTACTGGGCTCAGAGCTGAACCCTGATGTACACCTTATCCCACTGGTAAACCTCTGTGAGACCGAACATTGTTCGTACTTGAGTCATTGGATCCTTGTATATAGCCAGCACTAATTCTACCTATGTTTCTTGGACTTCAAACCACCACATTACTGCCCAAATCATATTTCTTGGGACCTTCTCATATGCTTTCTCTAAATCTAGGAATGTCCAGTTGGACTCATTCCTCATTTCTAGCTTCTTATTAACTATCTGTCTCACTGCAAACATCAGGTCAGTTGTGCTGCATCCTGATCTGAATCCAAACTGCTCATTTCCCATCTTACTTTCTACTATTCTGTGTATCCATTCATCAGTCACCCTCTACAGAACTTTCATGCAGTGTGGCAGGAGTTTGATACCACTGTACAGCCCACAGTTGTGGATGTCCCCTTTGTTCTTGTACACTAGCACAAGTATGCTTATTCTCCACTCATCTGGGATGTGCCTTTCTCTCCACATTGCTATGAGTACCCTCAGGTGCTGTTTCTTCCCTATCTCACCCAGCATCTTTATCATACCTCACCTGAACCTGCTGCTTTCCCTGACTTAATTTTCCTTAATGTAATTCTTACTTCTTCTAGGATTGGCTCCACTTCTTCTCTCATTGTAGGCTATGTCTGGTGCAGTACAACTTCCGTGCGGTATTTTTCATTTAGAAGCTGCTGGAAGTATGCCTTCCGTCTGCCTTTGATGTCCCGTGGGCTGGTAAGCAGGCTTTTGCTGGCATCCCTTATGAAGGGTGTCTGACTATTTTCTTTATCTTTCTGTCTTTTCCTTGCAATCTGATACAGTTTCTTTGTGCCACCTACTGAGTTGCTTTCCAGAAGCAGGTAGAGTGCTTCCGATGCCCTAGTCTTTGCAACTCCTTTCATAACTTCTTTGTTAGCCAACCAGTATTCTTTCCTAGCCTGGTCTGTCTTTTCTGGTTTACCTTTAGAAAGGCGATTCACAGTGGTACAAATGCTCATATGAGCAACTCGTAACCATGAAAGTAAAAACGGCGATAGTCCTTAATGTTCGAAAAACAGCAAATTGAAAAGCAGAGTCGCTGTTTTTTGAACATTAATGTCAACCGGAAAAAAAAAAAGAAGTGTAAAGCAGGGGGGCAAGACCCCCTGCACCCCCCACTTTAATATTCTAACTCCAAGATCACACTGCAGTGGGGAAAGGGACAATTTTCCAAACCCCACTGTAGTGCAATCCGCCCCTCGATGTTGAATGTGCAGTGAGTGAATGTCACTGTGCAATCGCTCATTGCACATTCGAACCTTTTTTTTTCATTCGACATTTGCAAACTTTGCAAACAGCCTTTCCAACAATTGCTGTTCGTCCAAGTGTGAATTGCCTTTCTAAAGGTAAACCGTCTTTTCTATCTTCCACTTTTTCCGGCACTCCTTTTTTTTTTTATGAGTTCCTGGACCTTTGCATTTCACCACCAGTTTTCCTTGTGTACCTTATTTCAATACCTGGCTCAGCTGCATGTAGTCTTCACACATGCTGATTTGAGGTGCTGCCATTCTTCAACTCCACCTATTTTCTCCTCTTCTTGGGGTGCTAGAGCCCCTGAGTAACTCCTTGAACTGTTGTACTTTCTCTCTAGTCAACTTCTGTTGACCTTAGAGCCTTCATTGGCCACTGCTTGCACCTGATTGCAATAGTGATAGGTGAGGGGGAAAAAGACAAAAATGATAGATTTGTGGTAGTAAGGGGCTGCTGCCAAGGGAGGAGGATTACAATGGTATGTATTTATATTCCACCAAAAACTGCTATTATTGAGCTTAAGAAAATTTTGGGAGACATAATCTGCTTTCAGCAGCGATTATGTATTGGTGGAGACTGGAGTTTGATTTGCAATAGTATCTATGTATTATGGGGACCTAGAAAGGGTAATATAACAAAAGAGGGTAGTTTTCTGAGAAAATTTATGAAAATATTTGGTACAGAAAATGTGAGGAACTAAGACAGAAATTACATATTCCGCAAGGTACAATAACTGGGCTAGACTTGATAGAAATTATAGTTCACAGGAACATGTGCATTTAATTAAACGTTTCAACACACATCCAATAAATATTTCTGATCATGCAACAATAAAAACTGTGGTAAAAATACAGGGTAATGAAGTAAAACTAAGACACTAGTGTTTTCCCACCTACCTGTTAAAACTAGGGGATTTAAAGAATGGGTAGTAAAAATTATCGAGTTATTAGGGAAGATAGAAATATCTTCAGAAGTTATAGGCAGCGACTGAGATAAAATGAAAATGGAGTTTAAAAACAGGGTTGAAATAAAAGAGAAAGAGAGATGGTTAAAAAGTAATAGAAATTACTTAGATGGGCTGACAAAGGTTAAAGTATTGCAGAATAAGAGGAATCTCACAGAACAAGAGGAGGAGCAAATGCAGAGTGCTAAAGAGAAAATAAGAGAATATATTGATAATATGCATGAGTTTAGAAGGATTGCAACAGAAAGTAAAAAGGGTTGTTGCCAAACTTAGGGAACCCATAACAAGAACAAATAACCAGCTGTACTGTAGAGGTATTGCAGATATTTCAGAAATGTTGTGAAAATTTGTATAAAAAGGAGAAATGTGGAAATCAAGAAAGAACACAAATAGAAATGTGTATGGAAGACTTGCATATGCCAAGGTTAGAGAGAGATGAGGCTCAACAATTAGCAGTTAGTTTAGATAGGAGGAGATGAGATAAAAATGATACACAATCAATCTGCAGGAAAGTCTCCAGGATTCGGTGGTATTTCTGTATAAGTTTGGAAGCTAGGAGGAAAGAAAGTGATAAATATGTGGAAGATTTTTTTTCCTGAAAGAAAGCTGTGGTGGCTGTAATACCTGATGATGGTAAAGACCCATCCGACCCAGTTACATATAGGCTGACTTCAAATTTAAACCATGATTATAAGGTACAACATTAATAGAACAATGGTAATCCAGAGTGAAGCAGAGTGTACAAAAATAGCACTGCTGTTGGATAGGTCTTGGTGCAGAGACAGCATTTTTTTTTTATGAGTACGGCAATGGAAGCATTTGCATTTTCTAATACAATAAATAAGGTTAATTAGGAGGATATATGAGGGATCAGAGGCAAAAATTAAAGTGAGAGGGTTCCTCTCTAACAAGTTGTGTCTGAACAGAACTAGGCAGTAGAAGCCTCTTTCCCCTTTATTTGCTATATATAGGTCCCCTACAGACTTTCAAAGATTAAAACTTCGAAATTCATATGATTGAAATGTTAAAACTTCATAATCCTGAACGGAGATTGGCATACAGCGTGGAACTGGAGATTTCCCTTTTCCTTGCTGTAGTGTGATCTCGGAGTTGGTATATTTAAGTAGCGTGGGGGGTGCAGGGGGGCTTGCATGTTTTGTGATGTGTTGACTGCTTTTTTGAGGGGGGCCCTAATTTCGAGATTCCAAGATCTCGAGGTTCGTAATTCGATATTCTGAACCTCAGGATTTTGGTATTTCGAAATTAAGAAGTGAATCCATATAGATAGAGAGTGGGGAGAGAGTGAGCCATTGGCAAAGAAAATAAGGGACTCAGAAATGCAAGGCTTTATTTGCACATTATATTGTTTTCTACCTGATAAAACAAGGAAAGGACATTTTGGTGCTGTGGAACATCTGTTTTTTTTAAACACCTTTATTAAATTATCATTTAAGACATAGGCAAACATGCAGTAACAAAAAAGAAAACAAGCCATTCATTTAAATACAATTTACATCACATATATTATCTTTGCTACTATCATCAGTCCAGCATTACAAAAAATAACTGAATTGCTTCCTTCCCTTAAACCTCACTAATCATCCTCCTGAACATTATTGTTATGCAGGTATTGCTCCCAAAATTTTCATTTACTTCTGTCTAGTTTGCTCCTTCCCTTTTCTAAAGACCCCATCTTTAAACACCTGTACTAAGTTATCATTTAAGACATAGGGAAACAGACATTAACAAAAATAAACCAAACCATCTTAACATTTATATTTATAAATATAACATACATCACATACATTTTCTTTGCAATTGTCATCAGTCCGACATTACAAAAAAATGAATGAATTCTTGTCTTCCCTTAAACCTCACTCCTTCTCTTCTTAAACATTATTATGCATGTGGTGTTCCCACAATTTCCATTTACTTCTATGTAATTTGCTCCTTCCCTTTTCTAAAGATCCGTCTTCCAGTTCTTTTATCTCTTTTATAATAAAGCTGGTGTAGATTTTGATTTCCATTTTCTAGTAATTGCTTTTTTGGCAGCCAAACCAAATTTAGCTTATTAAGGCCTTACTATCTCTTGGCAATTCAGATCCTGTATCCCAGCTCAAAAGAATCATTTCCTTAGTTACAGACATTCGTTCACCCAATATTTTTGATAGAGTGCTCTGTGGAGAATTTTTTAAATCTGCCTACTCATTACACTCCCAAAACATGTGTTCCCTGTTACCTCTTTCTTCTTCATCACACTTCCAGCATTTGCTATCAACCTTAGGAAAAATGCTTTGAAGTTTGCTTGGGGTATAAAATAAGTGTTATGGAACATCTTGAGACAATTTTAAGTCTTTTTGGTATATAAAATTAATGAAGATAAAATATAGGCCATGGCTGTAAACTATGTTACCCACACATGAGTTGGTCCAGCAGTGCCAATATTTATGGAGGCATGATAAAATGAAGTATTTAGGAGTATCGATTAAAAAAGTATTTTGTTATGGCACCTAAGGATATGTGGGAAAAGACTAAAACTGAGGAACTGGTAGTTCTTGTTTGTGGATACCATGATGCAAACAGTGAAACTATTTTCAGTCCCTTTTGTTTTATGTACGGTTAGGGTTATTTTTTATCAACCGGAGGAGAAGTTGTGGACAGTAATAAAGCATTGAAGGAATTTATCTGGGAGGGAAGAAGGCAAACGTGAAGTGGGATACATTGATCTTTCCAACAGAACAGGGTGGTTTAGGATTAACTGATTTGAAGGGATAATTTATAGCTACACATTTAAGGCTCATGTGCATAACATGCAGAAAGCTATAATTCAAAGTGGAAAGGATTAATGATGAAACATGGGGATTCAAGAAATGAGCCTCAAGTGGCAAAAGAGGCAAAAAGTTTTATAAGATCTATGCCAATACAAGAATGGAGAAATGAGGTTTTTTGCCAATAGGAATGACATGACTGCAATTAGGGGAACAGAAAATAGGCAAAAGGAGCTAGGATTTACTGGAGAAAACTGGTAAAGGAAGCAATGTTTTGGGAGCAAATGACTAGAGGGAGAAAGGTAATAGAATAGGAAGAGGCCAAGAGGACATTTGAACTGCAGGCTGGAGAGTGCATTCCCTATCAGAGTATAGGCAAAGAGAAAGGGATCCATGGAATCTTAAGTGAAAGACCTACTGTGGTAGAGTCTTCAGATGAATCTAGAACAGAAATTGCCTTTCAGAAGGAATAATTAGCAGGACATATAAAATATTGCACAATAAGTATAGAAATCCGAGAGGAGCGTAGAAAAGATTGGGAAGAGAGCCTGGATAAGCAGTTCACAAGGAAACATTGGGAGGATATATGCAAGGCTCCCATGCAATAAAGACTAGAAGATTTAGGGTTTTTGCTTGCAGATTCCAGATAATTTTTTTCATGTAGATGGCCAGTGTTGGAGGTGTGATGAGGAAGAAAGAGATAACCAGAAACATATGATTTGGGAGTGCAGTGAGTTAGCAGACTTCAAAACTTCCCTATGGAGTACTGGGCCAGAAATATGAGGTGAAATGGATGCAACTAAGACTAAGGAAATTATTTTTTTCAGCTGTGATATACAATGTCTGAATTACCTAGACATAGTAAGACTTTGTGAAATTTGATTTCCATTTTCTAGTGATTGCTTTCTTGACAGCCATCAGAATCAAAGTCTAAACCAACTGTATTTGAAGTGTTGAATTATTATAACAGAGATGGAACAACTAGAAGTGGGATCTTTAGAAAAGGTTAGTAGTGAATTACATAGATAATGGAAATTGTGGAAAAAATACATGCAGAATAATGTTTTGAAGGAAGAGTGATATTTAATGGAAGCCAGAAATTGAGGAATTTGTGTAGTATTCAATTTATGATGGTTGTACAAAAAAGTGATGACTAATATTTGTAACTGAAAATGTGCTAATGTTTTTTTATTTTATATAAATATGCATTTCCCTACTTTGTAAGTGATAATTTAGTAAAAGTATTAAAGTCTTTCCTGACTCCTTCTCACAGGATTGTGTTTCTGGGATGTCAGCTAGGCACCACAAGTCAAAGTGGTTTTCTTCCACAGAGATGTCAGTTACTGCAAGGGAATAACTCAGGATTTTGGGTCTCGTGGCTTCTATGATTTTCGTGATACCCCTGGCAAGACATCACATGAGAAGGATACAGTGGTATCTGAAGTGTCTTTGGTCCCAGTCTCAACACCCCTTGTATTTTCATATCCCAGTGCTAAAATTTGTCCAAAGGGAAATATCACTTGATGGAGAGAACAGATATCCTTAAATCCAAATCTGCCCTTCTCCCTCCATTTTCCAAAGCAGTCATTCAAAACAGATGCCTCACACTTTGCTTGGAGAGCAGTTTCAGGAGGAGTAAATGTGAAAGGAGTGTGGGACACCAAGGACAGACTCTATCACATAAATATAAAAGAGATGCTTGCCCCGATCAGTCACTCAACTCTGAGTCATCACTGGTCCCTGGGACCTCGACAAGTTGTTAAAGACAATACCACAATCATGTGGTTCATCAACAGGCAAGGGGGCGGGACCAGGATATACCCCCTCTGCAGATTAGCCATGTTATCAGGGATCTAGCTTCATAGTACAGTCTCACCCTTCATGCATCCTGCATTCCATCAGAGCAAAATCATGTGGCAGACAAGCTGCATGAGACAAGGGCTGACCCTCACAAATGGAAATTAGGTCAAATGGTCTTCCAAGATTTAATCCATCTGTGTGGAGTTCCTCAAGTAGACCTCTTTGTTTCCTCTCTGAATAGTCAGCTGAACAAGATTCTGCTCCAGGACTCCATGCAAGAGGCCTGGAAGACATATGCCTTTTCTTTTCCTTGTACATGTATGTTCCTTTATGCATTTCCACCCTTTCTACTAATATCCAAAGTACTTCTAAAGATTCCAGAGGAATGCTTCAATATTATTGTGGTGACTCCATTCTAGCCCAGGCAAATGTGGTTCTCCCTTGTTTTGGAAATGGCCAGGGGCAATTACCACAAGTTTCCTCACAGACTGGATCTACTCGCAACAACAGGATTTTTTTTTTATATACATAAGTACACCGATCAGCATCAGTTGACTGCCTGGATGATAGGGTCTTAATTCCCTTTAGGCACCTCTTTACTGAGGACATGCAACAGGTACTAATGGAGGCAGGAAATCATATATTAGCAAATGAAAAAGATTTTCTAGTTGGTGTCAACAATGTAACCAGCACCCATTCATGCTAGTTGTTTGCTGTTTTTTACAGTATTTGTGTGAGTTACTATCCTATGGCTTTTCTTACTCCTGTGCCAAAGTTCATTTATCGACCATTTCAGCATGACTGCTCGTGGAACCTCCTCTTTCAATGCTTGCAAAGTTTTTGAATTGGGTTTTGCATAAAAGGTGTTCAAGAAAAATGGTGGCCCTTTTTTGGAATCTTAATTTTCTGGTAAAGACGTTAGCACTTGTTCCTTTTCAACCGACTAACCTTGCTGACTTGAGGTTCTTTACTGATTACTCTAACCTCTGCAAGAAGGGTATCTCAGTTGCAAGTGTTATGGTGAGGCAACCCTATCTCATTTTCCACAGAAACAGGGTTTCTTTGAGAGCTAATCCTTTGTTTATGCTTAAAGTGTTAACCAGGTTTGCTTTGTCATAGTATCCATCTCCTTATTTTCCTTCCTGAACGTAAAAATGAGGGAGAAAGGATACTCCATACCATGGATGTCCACAAACAACTGTGGTGCTATCCTGACATTACTAAATCTTGCAGATCTTCAGATCAGTTGTTCATTTCTTGTGAAGGAAGAAGAGACAACCTGTGTCAAAGCAGATTGTTTCCAAATTGTTGTCTAAAACTATTACCTTTTGTTGTACTTGCTGTAGATCAGAGTGTATGTGCTGTTGTACTTGCTGTAGACCAGAGTGTATGTGCTGTGTCTTTAAAAAGCATATCAAGGACTGAACGTGCACATATAAATACCAGGCACGTGCTATTACCAGTGCCATTTTGAGAGCGCAGCCAGAGTGTGAGCATGTATGATTGCAGTAGTTAGTTTGTATATAAGTTACTTAAGTTAAAGTCAGTAAACTTCTGTCGTGATGTGTTTGTATATAATAAAGCTGCTTGAACAGAACCCAGGAAGACTCTTCTATCATGTCCAAAGTAGGAAAGCGACATGGTGTCAGAACTGGGATTGCAGAGAATAATATTTGGAGGCATGAGGTCCAGAGATGACAGTGAAGGGAAACTGAGAGAAACGACAACGAAAAAGAGCCAGAAAGGAATCAAAGGTAATGAAAATTCGCACAAACTGCTCTTTTTATAAAAAAGATAAAATGGAGCATTACAAGGGCCCAAACCGCATTATTAAACAACCGGGAGGCACAAAAGGTTTATTAACTAAGGGAAATGTTTAAAATTAAGATATTTGACAAAACAAGTATTTTTGAAGCAAAACATGTTTAGAGTAAAAGGAGCATAAGGAAAGTACAGTGGGCATGAAAAGAGATTAAATGATCAAAATGAATATAATAATGGCAAAAAGGGCACATTAAGCATAGCTAAAGCAAGGCGACTGCATGTTTTTTGTCAAACTATTGTGTTTTGGCATAACTACAACTGTGCTGTATCAAGGGCATAACTAGAGTTATTCGAAGTATCTCAAAGTGTGTAAAAGTGCTTATTACTGTGTATGTATTCCTTAGAGTTTATTTGTGAGCAAAGTGCAACTATTTCATGAAGTACAATCAAAGTATAGTCATTTCAAAAAGTTTGTTGGGCTGAGTGTGTCTGTTTGCAAAGTGCTGCCATTATAGTGCGTTTCTTGCACTGTAAAGAATTGCCAGCAAGGTACCGCCATTTTGGGGAAATTTCAGTGTGCTGTGTACAGTTTGTTTGCAAAGTGCAATTACTTTGAAATGTTATTGACTTTGAGCTTCTCTTGCCCAGTCCATTCACATCATGCAGTTATCTGATATGTTTCTTACACTGATAAAAGGTGATATGTTAGGTAGTCCAATCTCTCCTTCATTTTTACATATGGGTTCGGAGAAAATGCTCGGCTCCGACTCGGCCGATTTTCAAGCTGGAAGACTTCTGGTTGGCTCGTGACTAAGCAGGTATCCCATGGTGCACCAGTACAATCCCCAGATCTCATTTGTTGTGTCAACAAGTTCGTAAGTGCTTCTCTTGGCTCTGGCTAAGTCTTTTCAAATTCTTTACATTCATATCAGATTTTGCATTTTAGTGTTATTTTATAGGCAGTTGCCTTGTTGGTCCTTGTGGACTAAATTTAGTGAACTAGTTTATTAGTAGTTTTAGTAGTTTATTGGTATCCTGTGTGCCAGTTAGTTAGGTGCCTTTGCACTTTTTTTGACTAAGTAAAAGTGTTAGTTGTGGCGTTTTTTTTTTTGTTTCCGCTACTAATCAACAGGGGCTCTTGTTTTATCTGTATTATTCATCCCTTTGACTGTTAGCCTTTATTCTATAACATTGTTGTTTTTGGCGGGGATCCGCTTGTGATATTCTAGGATTGCCAGTTTTTCTGCCTATTATTAGGCTTACAGAGAATTGAATTTTTTTTTTTGGTATCTACAGTTCTTACCTGTGTGATTGAACTCTGTGTATACGTTTTAATAACTTGGTCTGTTTGAGTTAGAAGACCTAGTTTTCCTTTCTGTTACACCGGGCTAGGCCCATTTAACTTAAGAGGACCTAGTCCTTGTGTAACCTTTCTGAAGGGCTAGGCCTGTTTTAGTTAGAGGACCTAGTCCTCGTATCTCTCTCTCTCTCTCTCTTTGTGTTTTTTTGCGTGTGTGTGTCTGTACAATGTCTAAGGATAGTAAGGAGCATAATCCCTCTGGGTTCAAAAAGTGCATGAAATGCTCCCAGAAAATGTCATTACTGGATGGCCACAGTAGTTGTGTCTACTGCTTGAGGGCCATCCACTTGCAGGAATCATGCTTGTTCTGTCATGCTTTCTCTCCTAGAGTGTTGTAGGAGAGAAAAAAACAAGCTGATACTCAAGAGTCTTCTGAAACCAACCTTTGAGGAAGCTTTATCTAGTTTGTCAGCTTCTTCCAAGTCTACAAAATCTAGATCTGAATCCAAACTGAAATCTTCTAAAAGGCTTTCTCTGGCACTGGCTGGTGTCTTGGAGCCGCCTTCCAAATTACCAAAATCTGCCTCCTCTATTCCTCAGTCTTCGAAGCCGAAGGAGAGCACCATGGTATCAGAGTCTGTTGCAGGTGCTTCGGTGCCAACTTCTGAGCCGTTGGAAGCAGCAGTTGACTGCTGCTCAGAGCCGGTCTGTAGATGCCCTACCGGTCTCCTTACTTCTCAAGTCTCCAGTGCCCCCAGGTCAAGATACCCTAGAATATCTTCCAGGTCTTCCAGGAGCCTTTCAGAAGAAGATGTGGAGAGGGTAGTGCTGAGACTCCTGAAGTCGTCTGCTGTGCAGAATTTGTTGCTGTCTCCGACCCAGTCAGCTCCAGAGCCACTTGATCCAGTTTGGCCCATGTCTGTTATTCCTCCTCTAAGCCATATTGGCCTTTCGGAGCCGGAGTGCTTGGTGCCAGCAGAGGAACTCTCGGTTCTGGCTCCCTTTGTTGCTGCATTGTAACTGAGTTCAGCTCCGACATGCTTGGCTCTGTCCATCATGTCCAGGGACCAAAGCTGTCCTGTAAGTGCCGACAGGGAGGGCTGGAATCTATCTTCGGTTCTGAGCCTTCCTCTCAGTGTGTCGGCCAGGGTGAGCTCAGACGCTGCATCTTTCTCGGAGCCGATGGCTCTGGCTCTGGCACCTACCCTTGTATCTTCAGAGTGGGGGAGGTCTTCGGAGCTGGTGAGGTCGGCGTTTGAGGTGATGAGCATGCTGTCTCACTCTACAGCTCCTGCCAGTGGTACAAGCACTCTTCCCCCCAGGGCACCTACTTCAGTCTCAGCACCTACTCTATCCGGAGACAGCAGAGACCCGCAGCCTCAGGAGCCACCGGCAGGTGGCCCCCACTCTTCCGAGGCCTCCCCAGAATGTCCCTTCGAGATGCCCCCCCCCCAGAAGAGGGTATGCAAGAGGAAGCATATTGACTCCAAGGATGAGTCTCTGACATCGGACACTGACCTCAAGGAGTCTGAAGGGTCCTCCAAGTCGTCCTCTGATGCTGTCTCCTTTGTGGACATCCTTGAGATCCTGAAGCAGAGGTGCGACTGGCCCACTGTCAACCCTTCTGATGAGGAGTCAGTGTACCTGAAGGCTTTCGGGTCTCAACCCTCTGCTTCTTGGGTGTCTCCACCTTTTGATGAACTAAAGGATCTGGTTAGTCAAAAGGTGTGGGATACTCCCAATGCCGTGGTGCTAGACCCCAGGAGACTAAATAAGTTTCTGTCTGCCCCTCCTGGTAAAGAGTTCTTGTCTAAGGGCATTCCCGTAGATGCCAGGGTGGTGGCGGCGGCCACAAAGAAGGAGTTGGTGGAGACTTCTTCCTCTGTTCATCCGCCAAACAAGGAGTCTCGACAGATGGACAGGTTTGAGAAGCATGTATTTAGTTCAGCGGCATTTACCCTTCGTTCGTTGAACTGTCTTACTCACGAGGTTACAGAGGGATCTCCTCAAGGAGTTAGGAGATTCCATACAGGGTGTTTGTCTTGAGGGAGTCCCTGACAGGATTTCTGCTCAGTTGTCCACCCTAAACTCTGTGGTTAACTCCTCCATGCGGCTTATCTCCCATGGGGCCGATGGAGCGAGCAGAGCAGCGGGTTCAGGAGTTGTCCTTAAGTGCCACTCCTGGATGCGCCTGTGTAATTTTGCGGAGCCGTTCAAGTCCACCTTCACCAACCAGTTTGATGGTTCCTCATTGTTTGGTCCTAAGGTGAAAGAAACACTCACTCGTTGTGAGCAGGAAGCAAAGACTCACTCTGCCGTGGAAGTCCATTTTTCTGCTCCCTCTCGACCATACCCTAAGGGTCAGAGTGGAGGTAAAATGTGGTTCAAAAAGTCCCAGAGGGTCTTTCCGGACACACAGAGTGAATCCTCCTTCAGAGGCAGAGGAGGAGGAAATGGTAAACTTCGCCCTAGAGGCAGGGGCGGTCCGCAATACCAGCAAGGCCATGATTCTTTTCGAGGGCAGCCTTATCAGCGCTCCTGATATAGGGCCCAGCTGCGTTTATCTGGGGCCAGTCGGGGGTCGCATCTCTTTGTATCCAGAAGACTGGCTAAATATCACCAAAGACACGTGGGTACAAAGTTGTTACCGAGGGTATATCATACCCTTTTCCCGCCCATTGTTTATTCCCAAGAAGATCCCAGATGTTCCACCCAATCACAGGGATCAGGCAACTGTGGAGATCAACAAGTTGCTCTTAAAAAGAGTCATCTAGCCCGTCACAGCAGACCAGACAGGATCCAGAATTTACTCCAGGTTCTTTTTAGTTCCAAAACGAACCGGAGACTGGAGGCCAATTTTGGACCTCAGCAGATTAAACAAATCTGTGAAGGACAAGTTTCATATGGTCACACTGCAGTCGATACTCCCGTTGTTAGGGAAAGACTATTGGATGTGCTCTCTGGATCTCCGAGATGCCTACTACCATATAAAAGTGGACAAGGCGTCAAGGAGACATCTGCGCTTCTGGCTGGGAGCCAGTCATTATCACTTTCGTGCTCTGCCCTTTGGTCTCACCACAGCCCCCAGGGTGTTCACCAAATGCATGGCAGTAGTGACAGCTCACCTGAGATGTCAGGGATTCCAGGTATTTCCTTATTTGGACAACTGGCTCCTGACTGCCCCCACCAGGCATCTACTCATCCAAAACAGGGACGCCACTATTCAACTTTGTGCTCAATTAGGGATCTCCATAAACTGGGAAAAATCTGCATTAGTGCCCTCATAATCTGTGAATTTTATAGGCGCAGAGGTAGACACAGTGCATATGACAGTTTGTCTTCCCTCCGAAAGAGCACAAAACCTCATCTCCCAAGTTCAGCGTCTTCTTCCGCTTCGGAAAGTCAAAGCAAAATGGGTCCTGCAGCTTCTCGGTACGATGGCCTCAACCATTCTGTTAATACCTTTAGCCAGGTTGCACATGAGAATTCTCCAATGGCTTCTATCTTCCCAGTGGTCCTTCCAATATCTTCCGCTGAGCCATCCTATCGTGCTGATGGAATCGTGCAAAAAGGACCTTCTTTGGTGGATAGCTCTCAACCAGTTGTTCACGGGCACCCCCTTTGTTCCTGCCCAACCCGTTGCCACTGTGACCACGGATGCCTCCCAGGTCGGGCGGGGGGGCATTATCTTGGCAGGACGGTCCACTGCACATGGCAAGAACACAAGGCTGATCTGCATATCAGTGTTCTGGAGAGGAGGGTGGAGTTTCTGGTGTTGCAAGCACTTCAGGACCTTCTTCCTCTATGGACTATTACGATACAATCGGACAACATGTCGGTAGTGTGGTATATCAACAAACAGGGCGGTATCAGATCTTACCCACTCTGTCGAGAGGCCATGCGAGTTTGGGAATGGGTGATTTCTTCCCAGCGCTTTCTGGTTGCAACGCACATTCCGGGGGCAACCATCGTGATAGCCGACAAGCTCAGCTGGGCGATCTTACTGCCTCACAAGTGGTCTCTGAAACGAGAAATAGGGGAACAGATTTTCCGGAGATGTGGACAGCCTTGCTGCAACCTTTTTGTCAGCCCAGTCAGTGCCAAATGCAGCAGCTATTTTTCCCTCATTCCCCCTCCGGGGGAGACACCCAGAGATGCCCTGGTTTACGATTAGCCCACGGGACTTCTGTATGCTTTTCCTCCATTCCCTCTTATTTCCAAAGTGGTTCAGAAAGCCAGTCAGCTGGGAAGCAAGTTGATCCTCATTGCTGCTTACTGGCCTCGTCTGGTCTGGTTCCCCTTCCTCGAGCCTCTTCTCCTGGACGATCCTTGGACTCTGGACCCAGTTCCAGATCTGTTGACTCACATGTCAGGTTCACTACATCCCTCTCTTCACACCCTCAAATTGACAGCGTGGCTGCTCCAGTTCCATCTCTATTCAGGCTTCATGATGTTTCATCCTCAGTGTCACAGATTCTCTTATCCTCTCATAAACCTTCAACCAGGAGGCTGTATGGCAGTAAATGGAAAAGGTTCTCTATTTGGGCACAGAAAATGAATGTTGATCCTTACACTGCTCCTATTCCCGTGATTTTGGAATTATTCTCCGAGCTTTTTCAGCAGGGATCTGCCGCGGCCACCATCAAAGTCCAATTGGCGTCAATCTCTCATTTTCATTTAGGGTCTCTAGATGCAAACCTAATGTCTCATAAGCTATGCAAGACTTTTTTGAAAGGGGCCACGTTATTGAGAGCACCGCTTCAAGAATCTGTGGCTTCTTGGGACTTAAATTTTGTATTGTCCAAATTGACAACCCCTCCTTTTGAACCTTCTCATTCATCTTCCTTAAAATTTCTGTCTTGGAAGACCTTGTCTTTAGTAGCTATCACGTCAGCCAGGAGTGTATCTGAGTTACAAGTCTTGTCTGTTAAGCCACCTTATTTAATCTTTCATAAGGACAGGGTGACTCTACGTACCAGTCCTTCATTTGTCCCCAAAGTTTGTTCTAAGGCCACCTTAAATCAGTCCATTGAACTTACATTTTTCTTCCCCAATCACTGTAATGCAGCTGAATATCGTTTTCATCAGCTGGACATTCATAGACGGCTACGTTTTTATTTGCAACTGAACCAAATAATTTCGGAAATCAGACCAGTTATTCATTTCTTTTTCCAACTCTAGATTGGGCTTACCAGTTTCTAAGGTGACACTGTCAAATTGGATTTCTAGTTGCATAGCCTTCATCTATAATTCGGAGGGCAGACCATTACCCCACAGGATCAAGGCTCATTCTACCAGGTCTCTGTCTACCTCTGCAACCTTTCAAGCCAGAGTACCACTTGATCATATTTGTGCAGCAGCTACGTGGGCTACCCCTCACACTTTTGTTACACATTATAAATTGGATTTCGCATCCAGGGGTAGAGCATCCTTTGGCTCCACGGTGCTCAGGAGTATTTTCCAATGAGCCACCCAAGAATAAGGTGCTAGGGACGCTGTCCCATATGTAAAAATGAAGGTAAGATTGGACTACCTGACATAAAGAAGTTATGTACTCACCATAACGTTCCATGTTGGTAGTCCATCTCACCCTTCATTTTTACCAACCCGCCCTCCTGCCCCCATCCTGGAAGATCTGGAGGTAATTTTTGGTTGTCTTGGTTGGTAACCCTTTATTATTAGTTGTTTGTTAGGGGGTTTATTTTTCTGTTTCTAGCGAGCAGCAAACAAGACCTGGGGATTGTACTGGTGTACCATGGGATACCTGCTTGGTCACGAGCCAACCAGAAGTCTTCCAGCTTGAAAATCAGCCGAGTTGGAGCCGAGGATCGGCTCTGAACCCATATGTAAAAATGAAAGGTGAGATGGACTACCAACATGGAACATTATGGTGAGTACATAACTTCTTTTTCTTGCAATACAGTAATTTCAAGAGTATTACAGTGCTCTAGAGACTTATTTCACTAAGTTCAGTTACACAGAAGCTTGTTGTGTTATTGAGCACAGTTACAAATACTGGCATAAATTTCTGGCATATGTGTATGTGTTTGTGCTTTTTTGCAAAACCCATCACTGGTATGTGTTAAAGTGGCAGACAGATTTTGAAAGCCCTTACCACTTGTGTTTGATCAGAATATTGCAGAGAATTGGAAAATATTTGAGCAAGAGTACTATATTTTATACAAGCAAGCTTATCCAGGTAAAGATGCATGCACCAGGGCATTCATTTTGCTAAACTTAGCTGGGTCAGAGGCCATAGAAAGAGAGCGTTCATTTGTATATGCACCAGCAGTATACTAGGGAGAAGGTGAAAACTGTCATATTGTTTTACAGGCTGAATCAAGGGAAGACCCCGAGTGTTTGAAGTGCAAGTTCAGAGAAATGTGTAACCCCCAGACAAATATTACATTAGAGAGGCATTTGTTTTACACGAGAGATCAGAAACCAGGAGAAATTTTTGTAGCTCATATAACTGACCTGAGAAACAAAGCCAAAATATGTCGGTTTGGTGACTTAAAAGATGAGTTAATAAAGGACATGCTCTTGTGTGGTATTAATAGTGCTGCTCTGAGAAAGATTTTGCTTCGTGACAGTCATTTAACGTTGAGTAAAGCCATTGAGATTTGTCAAATCCACAAAGTGACAAAAAACACACAAGTATGCTTGCAAGTGATAAAAGCATAGTTTCAGCAGGCTCCAGATCAAGTGCAGATAGCATGCAACACATGGCAAACAGAAGTAGGCCCTAGCACATGGCAGCCACAGTCCCTGCTGGCTCACCAAGGAAACCGCATAGCTTTCCAGCAAGTTCTAAGACTAGTTCAGTTAAAGGAGCATGTTCAGTGCAGTACAAGTGTGAATCAGCAAAACCCATGTCCAGCTTTATTGTTAACTGTTGCAATTATGGTGCAAATCATGAGTCTAAAAGAGAGAGATGCTTAGCATTTGGTCAGCAATGTCACAAGTGTAAAAAAAAATGGAACCATTTTCAAAAGTTTTACAAATCAAGTAAACCTCACACAGTTGTAAAGAAAGGTCACTCAAAAAAGCAAGTTGATCAAGTAGAGCTGCAACAGTCAATTTTCTATGTAGATGGTGTATCAGTAGTTGGTGAAAGAGCTGACGCAGTGAATTTATTGGCCAAGAGTGAAGTATTTTGTACAGTCCGAATCAATAGTAAATCCACAGAGCTTAAAGTAGACACTGGTTCAAAGTGTAATGTTATATCAGCAGACACATTTCCTAAAATGAGAACTAATGAACAACTCAATGTGCCCAGTAGTGCAAAACTTGTTGCTTATGGAGGTGAAGAAATTCAAGCCGAAGGCTCAGTGATGCTTTCATGTTATTTGGCCAAGAACTGCTGCAACTTGTTATTCTATGTAGTCCAAAGACCAGTACAGTCTTATTTAAGTCTCAAAGACAGTTTGAGAATGAATCTGCTTTCTTTTACCAAAGAAGTTAATCACATAAGTGCATCTCCTAGTTCCAATTTTTCTGAAGCCATTTTTTCAGATTATGCTAATGTTTTTGATGATAACTTGGGCAAACTTCCAGTTGTGCATTCCATGAAGTTAGACCCAGAGGTCACTCCAGTGGTCAGACCAGGAAGAAGAGTTCCAATAGCTATGCAGGATAAAGTTAAGGGTCAGTAGGATAAAATGGTGCAGCAAGGTGTAATTTGTCCAGTTGCAGAACCAACTGAATGGGTGTTGTCTATGGTAGCAGCTCACAAGAAAGCCTCAGACGAAATCAGAATATGCATTGACCCGAGAGATTTGAACAAAGCATTGAACAGACCATGTCATCCAATGCACATAGTCAAAGAGGTTGCAGCCCTAATACCAAATGCGACTGTTTTTTTCTGTTTTGGATGCAAAAAGTTCATTTTGGCAAGTGATGTTTGATTGCAAATCCTCATTACTAACCACTTTTGGTACCCAGTTTAGCAGATGCAGATTCCTAAGGATGTAATTTGGAATAAATTCTGCAAGTGAAGTCTTCCAGCGTGCAATGGAGCAAATTTTTTGGGTTATTGATTTATTGGTTGGAGGCAATGGTAAAACGGAGCATTGATAGAAACCTAAAGAGAGAGTTCTAGACAGAGCATGTGAAGTAAACTTGAAGCTCAATCCTCTGAAGAGCAAATTCAGCCTACCAGAAGTTACATATGTAGGTCATTTATTTACCAGTACTGGCCTGAGACCAGACCCGACCAAGCAAGCAGCTATTCTTGAGATGTCAGCACTAGACAATATTCAAGTTCTACAGCTTTTCGTAGGCATGGTCAACTATTTAGGCAACTTTATACCAGACTTCAGTGAGTTCACAGCAGCTTTAAGAGAGCTGACAGCAAAAAATATTGTATGGTCATAAAACAGCACCAGAAGGCATTTGATACCTTAAGCAGAAAATCCCCACCCCACCTACATTAAGGTACTATGATGTGACTAAACCAGTTACTCTTTCCTGTGCTGCTACAAAATTTGGTCTTGGCGCAGTTATACTTCAAGAGGGTAGACCAGTGCATCTAGAACACTTACCCAAACTGAAATGCAGTATGCCCAAGTAGAGAAAGAACTTTTGGCAGTAGTATTTTGTTCCAAGTTTCATGATTATATTTATGCTTGAGCTATTCAGATTGAAATTGACCACCAATCCCTAGTCACTATTCTAAAGAAGCCTATGCATTCAGCTCCACTGAGATTACAAATTGCAAAAGTACAACTTCAAAATGGTCTATACGAAAGGCAAACTACTCTATCTGGCTGATACCTTATCCAGTTTGCCCGGAAATATGATGGAACAGCTTGATGCAGAGAATTTTGACTTTGACGTGATGGCAGTATGTAATTTTTCCAACACTAGGCTTGATGAGTTGAGAAATCACACAAAGACTGATCCAATTTTGCAAAAGCTCAATCACTACATTAATGCTGGATGTCCATCAAAGCAATCTAGTGTACCACCTGAAATGCAACCCTATTTTCCTTACAAAGATGAGATGTTGATGGAAGATTGCATTATTTTCAAAGGTCCAATAATTGTTGCTCCTTCCTTACAACAAGAATATATCCAGATTTTGCATCATGGTCGCCCAGGTTCTGCATCCACTAAGAAAAAGAGCAAGAGAATTAGTATTTTGGCTTTCATTAATGAAAGACATTGATAAAGTGCTTTCTTCTTGTTCAGTATGCAGTAGCACTAGACCACATTTGCAAAGTGAACCAATTTAGCTAAGTCAAGTTCCTGAACTGCTTTGGTCAACAGTAGCCACTGATATGTTCAAGTGGGACAATCAACACTATTTAGTATTGGTAGACTCTTATTCAAATTGGTTTGAGATTGACTTACTACCTAGTTTAACATGCACTACTGTTATTACTAAGTTGAAACGTCATTTCTCAGTCCATGGTAGTCCACACAAAGTTATTTCTGATAATGGTACTCAACTTAACTAGTCAGTTGTTTCATAAATTTGCAAGAGAATGGGACTTTGTACATATTACTAGCAGTTCTGAATATCCACAGTCAAATCGACTAGCTGAACGGGCAGAGTGCAAATCAATTACTTGAAAGGTCTAAGGGTGACAATACCAATGACTTTTTGAATTTATTTAATCTCAGAAACATACCCCATGATGATATTCTTGTCTCACCTGCTCAAAGACTTCTATTAAGGCAAACCAGAATGATGCTACCTATTAGTTCCAGTTTATTGAGCCCTAAAGCTAAGAACAACAGTACCATCAGGGCTCAATTGTTCAAGAAGCATTGTGTCCAGAAGTCCAGTTATGATAAATTGAGCAGATTTCTTCATCCATTGAGGGAAGGAGAAACAGTGAGAATACAAACAGCGAAAGGTTTCGACGTCATTACAGGTATGTGTGCTGAGTCGAGATCCTACCTTGTAGAATCTGAGGGTGTGGAGTACAGGTGAAATGGCAAATATCTTCTTCCTGTACCAGAATCATCATCACAGCATTGTTCCTGTGATACAGACTCTAGATCCCAGAGCGAACCAAATGTTTTTCCCATCCCAGAGTGTGTTTCAACCTCTAATTCCATTCCTGAAGATGTTCCAAATACTTCCAAGGTTTAACATTCTGTGGAGACAGCTTCACTTGCTAAAGCCAATTCCCGGTTTTATGTCACACGATATGCTTGAATATACAGGCCCAGTGTGAAATACGCAGCAACATGGACTTAACTGTACATATGTACCTAGTCGTGTATAAATGAATGACAAAGAACTACCTGTGATATCTGCATGCCAAATAGATTCATAACGTTGCATGATCTATGTTTCAAAGAGGGAGGATATAGATCTGTGTGTGTGTGTGTGTGTGTGTGTGTGTGTGTGTGTGTGTGTGTGTGTGTGTGTGTGTGTGTGTGTGTGTGTGTGTGTGTGTGCTTTGTCTTAGCAAGCATATCAAAGACTGAATGTGCACATATAACTATCAGGCACTTCCTGTTTCCAGTGCCATTTTGAGAGTGCAGCCAGAGAGTGAGCGTGTGTGATTGCAGTAGTTAGTTTGTATATAAGTTACTTAAATTAAAGTCAGTAAAAGTCTATTGTGATGTGTTTGTATATAGTAAAGCTGCTTGAACAGAACCCATGAAAACTCTTCTATCATGTCCAAAGTAACATAACAAAACTATTCCAAGAAGAGTCAAGGCCATCTCTACCAGGGCCTTGGCTTCATCTATGGCTTTTTGGACAGGGTTTCATTTTGGAAGTGTTCTAGAAGCTGCAGCTTCATGCGTTGTATATACTTTTACAAAGCACTATAAGCTTGATTCTTCTCTAGGTCTAGATGAGGCTTTGCAAGGAACAGGCTCCTGGACTCTTCTTCCAAATCCCAAATTTAGTTGTTGTGTCTTTCAGCTTTTCCCGGTTAGGGGTCGCCACAGCAGAACTCCGGTCCACTAATAATTGCCAGTAGATTTTTATGTGCCGAGTTGCCGGCCCTGACGCGCAACCTTCAATGAAGGTACACCCATTCACGCATGTCTCCACACAGAAGACACTGTAGCTGAGAATCGAACAGGACAACGTCTTACTGTGAGGCGACAACGCTACCGCAGCACCACCACCGCAGTCAAATCCCAAATTTAGTAAACTAGGCTAATCTACTCGTATAGCTAAGGCTACAAAAGCAGTGATCAATATAATGAACGTGGTATAGTTCTGTAAGTAAACTTACTGTAGCAGTAGATGTTCAAATGATCACTGCTGCTGCTGTAGCCACTCCCTCTTTGTTTTTTTGTATGTTTATGATAGAGTGTGGTTATTTTTTTATTCTTCCTAGCATTGTCCTTTCAGAGCTCAGCCTTCCCTCCCTGTTGACAGGAAAGCTCTGAAGGGCTTGGTGCCCAAACCTATCTTTTAGTCAGCTCAGCTTGAGCTACTAAACAGTTTATATGCATGGATGGTGCCCTGAGGCTTTGTATTCCCATCATAAAGGTCATTAATCAGTTTTAAAATGGTTTAATATATTTAATTCTTGAAATAACATTTTTTTAACAAAGGCTTGAGATAGAAATATGGTTAAATACCCTCGCCCCTGGCACAGTGGGATGACCAGGTAAGTTATCCACAGTTTCATGGATTTTGGGTAATATATAAAATGCTAGCGATTTAGGGGAATCAACAGTCAAATCTGTATGCATTATATCTGTTTTGATACACTTCTGTACATTCTCATTTAACCAAGTGTTAAGAAATCTTTTAAAATCCATCAATGGATCAAAATGCATTTTCATGTAATATATTGCATCTTATAGTTAGTGTAGTCCTTCCTGAAACTATTTCTGTGAGTTGCAGGCAATGGCAGCCCCACCTTTATCTGCCTTAGAAACCACTGTGATGTTCAGCATGTTTCACTGATGCAGTAATAACTCCTTTGGATTTCATGCTGTGGAAACCCTTGGCCAACCCAAATGCCAGAGATTTTGTTCCCCTCCTCTTGGAGTGGTGGATACCTTCCCCTCTGACATCAGCATATAAGGTTCATCAGCTGATGTCTTGTTTTCAGTTCTTTATGTTGTCTTCGGTGCCAGGGCATTTTTCACAGTGTTGACAGTTGGTCCAATGCAACATTTTCAGTTAGCTAAGTAGACTACTCGGAAACAATGTTGTCTTTTTCTTGGTTTAAATTGTAATAAATGTCAGTAACTAAGTCAAATGTCTACAAAGAGTGTGAGGAATCAAATCCCTCCTCAGGACTTCCACACACATTTTTTTGCTTTGGCCCAGAGCACAATTTGCTCAATTGTCCCCAGTGTGCTGTGTGCTCACTTTAATTCCCGAACTATAAAACGTAGGACTGATTCCTTGAAAAAACCTTGGATATGGAAAAGGTACACTGGCAGCCTCATGACCGCCAGAGTAGAAGAGATGCATTCACAATCCACTCCAGTGACAGAGCATGCAGACAGGGCCTCTAGTTGAGACCCTTTTGGAGTCCATGTGGCCTGAAGGACTGAGTGGATTGAATGAGTCTGGGTCACTCTGCAGATCCTAGCTTTTGACTCCAGTTGCAGATCTACCTCGGGGGATGGTATTGTCTCTTAAGCCTCAATTGACCAACAGCAGGATGTGGCTGCCTGTTTGGTCAGTAGCCTGGTTCTATGACATCTGGCACCCAACACCAAGCCTAAATCCAGACCCAAGACCAAACAAAAGGTTATTTCCAGTTTGCTTCATCCCAGGCCTTCTGAGTTGTAGTCATACAAGGTCTTACCCACAAGACCTTGTCAGGATGGCTGAAGATGTCGTAGCTTTTTTATGACATATTGGCAGCTCAGCCTTCATAGGATCTCTACTATAGAAACTTCTGGAGAAATAAAGAATAATTATTTCCCCCGAGGAGTCTTCTGAATCTTATAACTCTTATGATGATGACCAAGCATATGTTGACCAAATTTCTTCAGGGTCTTATGCTGACCCTGAGTCTGATGAAAACCTTCAGCTTCACCACCTGAAGATTATGCCTTCAGGTAGCTCCTCCTCAAGACGAGGGAGTTCGTCAGTTGTGAGGTTCAGGATTATCCCCAGTTTAAGAAGAGAGAGAGAGTTACAGACTCTTTTAGACTACTAGCACAAATTTCTAGCCAATGTTCATCATTCCTGTTGCCTCTGTGACATCTTGGGTTATCTGCTAAGGTAATGTAGTACTGACTAGCTTTTAAAATTTCAGACTCTCCTCTCATTCTCTTCCTGTAACAGCTGATTGGCTGACCATATCCTATGATGGAAGCCTTCAGCTGTCACCAGAAGTAAGTGTTCAGTCTTTTTTCTCCACACCAAAGAAGAAAGATGTTCTTCATCTCACATTGCTGCAGTCCTTACATATGGGTAGTCCGCTGCCCTCGGTCGGCCCGAATACCAAAGTATAAGGCTGACGTCGGTCAAGGCGCTTAAAACTGACATCAGGACGTCAGGGTACAAAAGCGCATGACCGACGTCATTTCCTCAGTCTTTTTTGCCGCATGGTCCGATGCAGAAGCAGCGTTGCAAGTGCCGTTGCGTTCTGAAATTTTTCGAATTCGGAGTTTCAGACCGAATCCAAGTTGGCTAAGTACCCCGTTGGGGAATATTTTGGTTTTTTCTTGCCTCAGTGTTTTACCGGATGTCAGAAAAAGTGAATAACTGTATTTCTTGTGGGAAACAGATACCGCATAGAGATTATCATTCTTTGTGTATTCCTTGTCTGTGGCCTGAGCACGACGTTGTTGGGTGTCGCTTTTGTGCTAGGTTCAATAAACGCACTATTAAGCGGAGGTTAGATTGTGCTAGGCTGGTCTTTGGGAAGCGGTGCAATTATAATATGCCGTCGGATTCTCCGGCGCCTGCTTCTGCAAAGAAGCGCAAAGACAAAGCAGTTAAACCCAGGCAAGATGAGTCGTCCGTACCGGACGCCAGTTCTTTAGAGGCTTCAGTGGAACCGGTGGTTCCGACGGAGACCTCTCTGGAGTCTCAGGGGGAGACTTTGATTTTGCAGGAGGTGGTCTCTCAGGAGGCAGGTCAGGCTGAAGGGGCTTCTCAAGTTACTGTACTCCCCTCCCTTCCTAGGGTGGTTAGGCCTTCTCCTTCTGTTTCCAAGGCTTCTCCCAGAGGCAGGCCAGTTTTAGCTTCTGTTGGTGTCACTCCTAGTTCAGCAGGGGCTGTGCCTAAGAAGCACATGCTTAAAATGGCAGAAGATTTGATTACTCTGATTAGAGGTTCTTTGCCCCTCCTGATAAGAGGCCTAGGGTGGAGCCAGAGTTGGGAAGTTTTGAGCAGGCTTCGATGTTTCAGAGTCTTCAGCTGAAGACCTGCAGGAGTACTCTCCTTATTCTGATTCTGATGCAGATGATTCCACTCCTTCTGCTTCTCCTCCAGAGGATTTTTCTTTTCAGAGACACTTAATTCTATGAGGGAACATTTTAAGTGGGAAGGTCAGGACTTCTCTGATTCTCGGAAAAGGCTTAGGGAATTTTGCTGTTACCCCAGCATAGGCCCTTGGCTATACCCCTGTTCTGGATGTTGTGGAAGATGTGTTTGCAGAGGCTTCTCTTAATCCTGATTCTCTGCCTCCTGCTCCTGTTAAACCGGATAGGTATTACAGGGTGCCTGAGGCTCATAAATATCTTTATAAGAGTCCTAGGGCGGACCCAGAAACTATTAGTCAGGGACCTAAGGGTGTCAAGGCCTCTGTTGTAAAAATCCGGTTCCTCTAGATAAAGAAGCCAGAGCTTTGGATAGATGGGGAAAAAAGGTCTATACATCTTCTACCTTAGCTATGAGGGCCTTGAATTGCCAGTTTCATATGTTGAAATATCAAAACTTTCTTCTTTCTCAATTGAAGTCTAAGGTGGATGCTCTGGCGGAAGGCATTGAGTGTAAAGAATTACAAGATTTGGTGCATGTCTCTGAACAGGTGGGTAAGCATTCATTACAGTGTGGTTTTGATGCTGTGCAGGCCTCGTCTAGGGTGGCTGCCACTGGCTCAGTTCTTCGCAGGCACGCCTGGCTGAAGGATCAGAATTTATCTGACCATGTTAAGACAAGGATTTTGGATGCTCCTTTGCAGTCTGATGTGTTGTTTGGTTCACCTGTGGAGTCAGTCTTGAAGAAAATGGAAGACAAGGCTAAGTCTATGCAGGCTGTTAAAGATTTTTGCAAGTTCAGCCTCCGAAGTTTAGTAGGAATTGGCCTGCTAAGGGGTGGACGTATCCTTCTTATGATTCTCAGTCTAGGGGTAGATCTAGACGTGGTAGGGGGAGAGCTCAGAGTTCTTTCAGGCCTAGAACAGGGAATTCACCTGCACAATCTTCGGGTGAGGGCAGGGGCCAGTCCTTTCGTAAACAGGCCCAATGACCTACTTTTTCAGCTGCCAGATCCTTCTTGCCTGGCAGCACCTTTGGGAGGAAGGTTAGCAGTCTTCAAGGAAAAGGAAAATTGGATGTTGATTACCCAGGACAAATGGGTATTGGATATCATACACCAGGGTTACAAGTTTTATTTCCATACCTTGCCTCCTTTCAAAGGCATGCCGGACGTTCCTCCTCAGCAAAGACTAGAGGCGCACAAACAAATTTCTCTGCTACTTCAAATAGGGGCCATACAACCGGTCCCTCTGCCAGAAGTGGGCCTAGGATTTTATTCTCGCCTGTTTCTAGTACCAAAGAAAGGAAACACGTGGAGACCAATTTTGGATTTATCTATCCTCAACACATATCTGGACATTCCCAAGTTCAAAATGTTGACGTTACAACAGCTTTTACCTCTGCTGGGCAAAGATCACTGGATGGTGACCCTGGATCTCAAGGAGGCTTACCTTCATGTTCCTATCAGGCCCAGTTGCAGGAAGTATCTGCGTTTTCGGGCTGGGACTTCACATTATCAGTTCTCTGCATTGCCCTTTGGCTTATCTACTGCCCAGAGTATTCACGAAGGTTCTGGCTCCAGTGGTAGCTTTCTTCAGGCTAAGAGGAATACAAATCTATCCTTATTTGGACGATTGCCTGATTCTGGCCCAAGAAAAGGACGAACTTCTTCATCATCTACAGTATGTGATGGCAGTGTTAAGATGCCTGGGGTATTCTGTGAGCGAAATAAAGTCCAGTCTAGTACCCTCTCAGGACATGTGCTTTCTGGGTGTGAGACTGAATACAGCATCCCAGATGGCCTTTTGGCCCCGGACAAACAAAAGAATCTTTCTCTTTACTTCCACCAATTGTCTCGTCAGTCCAGGCTGACTGCAAGGACAGTCCTTCAAGCCTTGGGGTTCATGGCATCTTGTATTCTGGTACTTCCCAATGCCAAACTGCATATGAGGAAGCTACAATGGTATCTCAAGAATGTATGGACACAGCACTGCCAAGATTTGGACACTGTCATTCAGATAATACCTTGCATTCAAAAGGAGTTTTTGTGGTGGGCTCAGGAATGTCACCTAAACAAGGGACTCTCTGTGACCCGGCCAGAGGCGAGTCAGATTTTAACGACAGATGCCTCAGACAAAGCTTGGGGAGCTCATCTAAATGGAAAATGGGTACAAGACACGTGGCCTGCCAGACTTCAACATCTACATATCAACTTGAAGGAGATGTTAGCAGTCCAATTTGCATTGATAGCTTTCAAGGATTTACTTCTTCCAGGGCAGGTGTTGATTCAAACAGACAACACAACTGTCATGTGGTACATCAACAAGCAAGGGGGAACGCATTCTTATCCTCTGTGCTGACAAGCAATGATTTTGTGGGAGACTGCTCTCAGTTTACAGCTAAATCTTCAGGCAAGGTTTCTGCCAGGAGCACAGAACTCCTTAGCAGATGTGTTGAGCAGACAAATTATGGATCCCCACGAGTGGAAATTGGATCCTCATGTATTTCAGAGATTGACAGTGTTATGGGGAACTCCAGACATAGATCTGTTCGCTTCTCCACTAAATTACCAGCTGCCAAAGATTTGCACAAAAAGGTTTCATCCCACAGCTTGGAAAGTGGATGCTCTCTCATTCAATTGGAGCAATCTTCACGTGTATGCCTTTCCACCTCTGCCTCTCCTCCCAAAGGTACTCCTGAAGGTCAGACAGCCAAACATGATTTTAATAGCTCCAGATTGGCCTCGACAGCACTGGTACCCATTACTGAGAAGTCTGGTACGGGAGCCTCCATGGCCTTTGCCTTCGATTCCTCACCTGCTGTCTCAGGAGAACAGTCATTTACTCAATGTCAAACTTCATTCTCTACATCTGACAGCCTGGCATATTCTGTTTTAAACCCTGGAGGGTCTCAGCTTCCACAACAAGTTTTGAATGTTATTTTGGAGGCCAGAAGGCCTAGTACAAGGAAAGTTTACGCAGATAAATGGAGGAGATTTTTATTTTGGAGTACAGCAAAGGACTTTGATGTTTCTAAACCTAATTTAAGTGTTGCACTTCAATACCTTACTGAGTTATTGGACAAAGGTTTGTCCTTCTCCTCTATAAAGGTTCATGCTGCAGCAATTTCTGCTCACTATGACTGTGACCCACCATTATTTTCTCAGCCTTTGTTTAAGCAATTCCTTAGAGGGCAAAGAATATAAGACCCCACGTAGAGCTCCTACTCCTGCTTGGGATCTCAATTTTGTGTTGGAGAAACTCACTCTACAACCTTTTGAGCCTGCAGCATCAGCAGAGTTGAAATATTTATCATGGAAGACTGCTTTTTTGTTGGCCATTACCTCTGCGAGAAGGGTTTCTGAATTACAGGCCCTTATGGCAGTTGAGCCTTTCTTAATTTTCCACAAGGATAGGGTGTCTTTGCGTACTAACCCTTCTTTTATGCCTAAAGTGGTTTCTAGTGTGGCTTTAAACCAAACTATTCATTTGCCTACTTTTTATGCAAACCCCAAAATAAAGGGAAAGGATTTTGCACACTTTGGATATACACAGACAGTTGCAATATTATTTGAGCAGAACTAAAGGGTTCAGGCAGTCTCAGCAGTTGTTTGTTTCTTTTGCTTTGGGTTCTCAGGGCAAACCTGTTTCAAAACAAACTATTTCTAAGTGGATTGGGTTTTGTATTGCTTTCTGTTATTCCCGTCATGGTAAGGAGATTCCAGCTGGGATTAGGCCTCATTCCACTAGGGCTACTGCCACTTCTACAGCTTTTAAGGGGTGGCTACTAAAGATATTTTGGAAGCAGCTACTTGGAGTTCAGTGCATACTTTCTCTAAGCATTACCACCTTCCACTTTACTCTAAATCTAGGGCTGGATTTGCCACTGCTATTTTACAGGGCATTTTGGCAGCTCCTAATGCTTTATAGTTTTGCCATCCTCCCTTACCTCTGCTTTGGGATTCTACCCATATGTAAGGACTGCAGCAATGTGAGATGAAGAACATAGTACAGTTTTGTACCTACCATAAATGTAGATGTTCAAGATCCACATTGCTGCAGTCAATACCTCCCTCCTTCCCTCTGTTGTTGAAGGTGGTGGTGTAGTTTGTGTTGTACATATTGTAAATATGGTTAGTGCAGGTGGTTGGTTAGTTTTGCTGGTTTTGGCTTTGGCCTTTCTTGTTAGGGCCTTCTGACATCTGGGGCAAGAAAAGACTGAGGAAATGACGTCGGTCATGCGCTTTTGTACCCTGACGTCCTGATGTCTGTTTTAAGCGCCTTGACCGACGTCAGCCTTATACTTTGGTATTCGGGCCGACCGAGGACAGCGGACTACCCATATGTAAGGACTGCAGCAATGTGGATCTTCGAACATCTACATTTATGGTAGGTACAAAACTGTACTTTCTGACTCTTCACAGGATTTAATACAAATTTTTCCAGATTACTGCTCAGATAAGCCCCATTTGAAGACCCCCTTCTTTCATTTTACTATTATTTTTATTATTCTATTTCTATTTTTATGTCTATTTAAAAACATATACACTAAACTCTTAGTTAACCGCCACCCATGGAGATTGGTGGATGCTGGATAAGTGTAGTTTCTGGTTGCTTGAGAGTTGCTATTAAGAATAAACCTGACAAATACTGTATCCTGTACCATACCATATCATAAACACTGTATTGATTTGATTTTACTTTTGATATACAGTAACTAAAACCTTGCCTGGAGTAATAATATTATAAACTTGTATTTCCACTACAAAGCATGGCAGGTGGAAATATTTTCAGTGACACACTGAGTAGATTGGAATTGAATGAATTGAATAGAGAGAGTGAATGCATGCATGAAAGCAGAAGTAACTGTGTGTGAGATACCGGAGAGATGAATGAAAGCTGAAGAGAGTGTGTGTGTGAGAGATCAGAGAGAGAGTGAGTGTATGTATGAAAGCTGAAGAGACTGTGTGTGTGTATGAGAGATCGGAGAGAGAATGTGCAAACCGATGCAAACTGACTGAGTATGGAGCGAGTGTTGACATATAGGCAATCTGACGTTCTCAGGTAAGGGAGAGAAGGAATTTATCTTTATTATTCTAGTTTTATGTCTATTTAAAAATATGTACACTAAACTCTTAGTTAACTGGCACCCATAGAGATTGGTGGATGCTGGATAAGTGTAGTTTCTTGCTTGAGAGTTACTATTAAAAACAGACCTGACAAATACTGTACCCTATACTATACCAAACCATATCATAAACACTGTATTGATTTGATTTTAATATTGATATACAGTAATTAAAACCTTGCCTGGAATAATATTTTAAACTTGTATTTCCACTACAAAGCGTGGCACACAAAATATTTTCAGTGGCACACTGAGTGGATTGGAATTGAATTAATTGAATAGAGAGAGTGAATGCATGCATGAAAGCAGAAGCGACTGTGTGTGAGAGATCGGAGTGATGAATGAAAGCTGAAGATAGTGTGTGTGAGAGATGAGAGAGAGAGAGTGAGTGAATGTATGAAAGCTGAAGAGACTGTATGAGAGATCAGAGAGAGAATGTGCAATCTGATGCAAACTGAGTGATAATGGAGTGAGTGTTGAAATTTAGGCAGTCTGACTTGTTCTCAGGTTGGGGAAAGAAGGAATTTATCTGTATCTTTTTTCAAACCTCTAAAAATGTAAGGCATGTTTCTGTGGGGGGGACAAAGTGCAACACATGAAAAACTGAATTATTCATACTGTACTGTATTTCTTCGATTTTTTTCTGGTTGCTTGAGTTCCGGTTAACAGAGTTTACTGTATATTTGTTTTAATAGATGGTTTGTTTTAATAGATGGTTCTTTCAACATTTACATAAATTCCTGTGGGAATTTCTATTTATAGTAGTGTTTATCTGACTTCTATCTTTGACAACTGCTTCTTTTTATAGTGTGTATGTTTGCTGTTATTCACTAATGGCAGTGCTGTCCTTTAACTGCAAATTAATCGCACTTGTCCTTACTGTTACCTTGATTTAACTTTATATTTCAACAGGGAAATGTTGCAGAAATAGTTTTTTGAGCATTTGTCTATTATTTATTGTATATATGATGTTTATTTATTTAACATTTGTTTACTGGGAAAGTCCGACTTGGTACAAGCCAATTTTCAGTGGAGGCCCAGGGAGATAAGCTCCAGACACATGTCTTTATAATGTGGGATGAAACCAGAGCACCTGGAGTAAACCCACATAAATGCAGAGAGGACATGCAGTCTCTACATAGAAGGCACCCCAGCCAAAAGTTAAACCAGAGAACCTTTTGCTGTGATGCGATAATGCATACTGCTGCACCACTTCTCCATCTAGTGCTGGTGGTGTTGTGTGTGTTTTTAAAATTGGATTACTATTTTACTGTGAATGAAGTTATTTGAATACACCGAGGAGACTTTACTCTCTCTGACAAGAAAATATAATTTTCATTGCTGTTAAACATTATTTTATTACGGTTTAGTGTGGTTAAAATATGTGGAGTTAGTTTTTAACACATTGATTGCTTAGGTGTTTGGGTTTTGTGTACTGGAAGTTCTTTTAACTTCTGTAAAATACTTCTGAACTCATTTAAAACTATTTGTGATAATAGCAGTTAGTGTAGTTATGTAGGGACATACTTATTGCTAGAAACTTTAAGTGCTTATTGTGATACGTTATCCAGTGCTGTCAGTTTATTATTCTGGCTGGTGTTCTCTCTCCTGACTTGATGGATCCTACCTCTGTTATCCCCTCCCTCAAATCCAGGTGCACATAAATAGATAAAAAAAAAAAGCAAAATAAAAATAAGCATCAGCTTACGGTTAGGGATTCTGTCAGGGTCAATGCTCAGCACACAGACCACTTGCCTTTGCCCCCTTCTCCCCCTAGTGTAACTTTACCAGCCAGTGTCCATAGGAGTTAAAGTGCAAGACTTGTGGGGTCCTCAGGAGGCATAAAAGCACATAAACTTAAAAGAGATATTGGTAGTGATTCTTGCCTTCAAAGTTTTTCACCTCTTATAGACTCTGGGTGTTCTTCTAGTACAGCATTCTCTGACTCTTCAGGCATAATACATTTGTCAGAGCAAAACAGTGGCAGACAAGCTTTCACTGGTGGAAGCTTCATGTACAGGTCTTCCAGGACTTGATCAAGATGAGGGGAACACCTTGAGTATATCTGTTCACCTCTTTTGAAAACAGACAGCTGAAAAATTTATGTTCAACACATCTTTGTAGCCATGCTTCAGAAACCGGTGCTGTCATTCCCATGGTGAGAAATGTTCTTGTATGCATTTCCACCCTTTTTAGTGACTCCCAGTTTACTTCTAAAGATTAGGAAAGAATTAGTAAAAATCATTGAGGGGAACCGCTTTTGAGCCAAGCAAACCTGGTTATCATTTTTAATGGAATTTGTCAAGGGCAGTTACCACAAACTTCCTTACAGATTGGATCTGCTCATACAGCATCGTGTCAATGTTACTCCCCAGCTTGGAGCAGTTGACAGCCTGGATGATTCTGATGTGATATCTTTTAGGCTGTTACTCCAGGAGGATGTGCCGTAGGTATTTAAGAAAGCAACAAAAACCTGCAACTAGAAGATCTTACATTTACAACAAGTGGAAGAGGTTTTCTAGGTTGTGCCAATAACAGAGGTCCCAAAAGGATTTAAACCCATCTAGTTTTGAAGTATTTGAGTGCACTACTCAGAGATGGTTTGTTATATGCTTCTATCAAAGTGTGCCTTGTGGTCATCTCTGCTTGTCTGCCAACAGATCCCCCATCTTTTGTCTCTTGTTGTGGTCAGACAGTTTATGAAAAGGAGTTTCTCCTCCCTTGGATCTCAATTTTTTCTTTGAAAACCTGACCTTGCCTCCTTTTTTCTTTGAAAACCTGACCTTGCCTCCTTTTGAACCTGCCTCTCAGGCTGATTTACAATTCATTACTTGAAAGACTGCTTTACGCATTACTCTGACATCTGCAGGCCAAGGCTCTGAGCTGCAAGCTCTAATGGTAGACCAACTTTATTGGATTTTTCACAAAGATAGGGTTGTATTATGCATTAATCCATCATTCATGCCTAAAGTTGTTTTTGAATTTACCTTGAATCAAGTCACTTACCTCCCAGTGTTCTATCCTAATCCAAAAAACAAGAGAGAAAAGATTCTACATACCTTGGATGTGCATACACAACTGGGGTATTACTTTAACAGAACAAAGTCCATTAGGAATGCTGAACAGATGTTTGTCTCTAATAAAGGGGTTAAGAAAGGTCAGCCTGTCCCTAAGCAAACTATTGCGAGACTGTTGCTCTTTGCTATTGTATTCTTGTTTTGTATTGTTACTCCCACCATGGGAAATCTCTTCCAAGCAAGGTTAATGCTCTGACTCGAGTCTTATCCTCTTTGATGGCATATTGGAAATGTGCTCTCTAGAAACATTCTAGAGGTAGCAACCTGGTCCTCTGGTCATACCTTCACAGAGCACTACAAACTGGTTTTCTTTACAGCATTCAGAGCAGGCTTTGCTGGGGCCATTTTCCAGGGGCTCCAGGATCTTTATCCTTCCACTTTGCAGGTACTACCCAAAATGCCACTAAGCAGTGGGTATGATGAACATTAACAGCAGCCATCTACCATCCCCCAAACTGTACGTAGTTGAGGTGGGTTTCAACTTCTTTGACTCTGTTGTTGGATGTAATTTTATATGATATTGTGATTGGATGCAAAGGTACTCTTGCTAGTTGATTTTGGCTTCAGGTACTTTCCTCTCCTTTGTGGAAGTGAAAAAAGTCTGAGTATTCACTTCCTGTGACAGCTGAAGGCTCCCCTGTCAGGATATGTTCAGCTCATCATCTGTCACATGGAGAGAGAAAAGGAGCAGAGTCTGAGCTTTGAAAACTGACCAGTACAGGGTGACTAAATGCCAAGGTTAGTAGTACTTGCGCAACTGTACTTTCCTCCAGTATTAGAGGTTTTGGATGGTATTTCTGACTCTCCCCTGCAGCCTGACTCTCAACCACCTGCCCCAGGAAGCCAGACTCTTCTTATAGGGTTCTGGATTCTTTTAAATATCTTTTTAAGAACCCTTTTGCAGATACTAAGGTGGTTTCCTCCGTTCCCAATGGAGCCAAAGGCAGTGTGTCTAGAAATCACTTGTCTAATGAGAGAGATGGTAGAACCCTCGCTAGATTTGACAAGAAAGTATATGCTTTTGCTTCTCTGGCCTTGAGAGCTCTGAGTTGTCAGTTTCATGTGGTCATATTTCAGGAAACCCTCCTGGACTAAATGAAAGAAAAACAAGAGTGGATGGAAGATGGAGTTCTGCAGAAGGACTTGTTAGAACTCTAACTCCTGCTCCTAGGTAACTTCCTTGCATTGTGGCTTTGATGCCTTAGAGGCATCTAGCAAGGGGGCAGCAGCAGCTTCTGGGTCAGTTATTAGGAAGTACACCTAGTTAGGATAGCCGTCTCCTCCAGAGCGTGTACAATCAGAAATCCTGTATAAACATACAAGGACGTTCTATTTAGACCCAAGGCCCAAGCTATTTTTGAAAAAAAACTGGATCATAAGATTAAGTTACTTCAGGCTATTAAAGACTTTCTTCAGGTACATTCTCTTAAGTTTAATAGGAATTACACTGCCAAGCCCTGGTCCATTCTTGCCACGCAGGACTGATAGAGGGAGGAGGACTAGACAATACAGACTACACAGATAACAAAAGAGATGACCAGAATAGTGTTCCCTTTCAGTGCCACTTAGGCACCCAGATTATTACAGCAGACTCCTCAGACCTAGTCTGAAGCAGTCAATTACAAGGACAGTGAGACACAGCACTACTCTGAAAGCACATCAGTCTAAAGGAGGTAGTGGCCATTTATCAAGACACGATGACCTTCTAGCAGTTGTGGAATCCAGAGACACTTTTGATAACGACAGGTAGCACTATACTCATACGGTACCTCAACAGGGGAAATACCCACTCCTTCTCACTTTGCCTCCTAGCCATGCAGCTGTGGGAAGTGGCTCAAACTATAGGATTGCACCTGATACCACAATCCCTCCCAGGGGAGAATAGCAATGTGGCAGACCACCTGAGAAGTTGTGCTTTCAAACCTCACAAATGGATGCCAAAAAAGGCAACATTCATCAAGGGTTGAAGTCGGTGAGGTGTGCCAAAAGTAGACCTATTTGCCTCTAAACAAAACTGGCAGCTAACAAAGTTTTCTCAAGGGCCAAAGACAACCAGAACAGATGCCTTCTCCTTCTCAGAAATAGGTCTATTTCTGTACACATTCCCTCCTGTACCTCTTATCCCCATGTTAATAATCAAAATCTGGGAGTTGGGGCCAAGGGTGATTTTGATAGCACCTTTTTAGCTAAGGCAGCTTTGGTTTCTCCTTTTGCACAGCATGAGCACACTAGAGCCATGGCTGCTTCCACAGCAGGTGGACCTCTTTATCCAAAGCAAGGGGAAACACCATACATCCCAAACAGACCTCCCTGAAATTGGCAGCCTGGTTGATCTGATCCTTCTTCCTCGGTTATTCACCAAGGTTGTCTTATCTATCTTAAAAGAGACATAAAAGCCCAGCACTAAAAAACCTTACATTTCTAATTGGAAGAGATTTACTATTTGGTGCCAGAACAAGGGCCATTAAACCTTTACTTGCAGTCCTACTCCTGATCCTCACCTACCTCAAAAGGACTCTGTTACTCATCCAAACTTGCATGCCTCTGCCATCTCAGCCCACCTGCCTGCCTATGCAACCCCCTCTTTTTTCTCAAGCTGTAATGAAGCAGATGCTGTTCTTGTTTCACTGTTGCAGTCATCACATTTGGGTTATCCTGCCAGGGTAGCCCTCAGTCAGCCCGAAGATCAGAGGCTTAGTATTTTTGCATCGGTTGCTGTCTCTCCAGGATTGACGTCAGGTCGTCAGTGGTATAAAATCAGGCAGCTCCTCAGTCTTTCTTGCCAAGGAGCCCGAAGAAGCAATTTGCACGAGTGCCGGTTGGCCACTACCTGAGTTTCCGTTTCCAAACTGAAGTCTTCTAAAGCTAAGTACCCTGTTGAGGATCCTTTTTTCTTGCTCTAACCGATGTCAGAAAAAGTTAACAATGTCTCGCCTGTGGAAAGCAAATACCACACAGAGACTTCCATTCTTACTGCGTCACCTGTTTAGGCCCATACCACGATGTCACCCCACTGTCGCTTTTGTCCTTTGTTCAACGCCAGAACCATACATTGTCGGGTCCTTATTGTAGCTAGATATTTTTGCTCTGTCCTCAAATTCTGATATGGCTTCAGTAAGCCATCTAATTACCAATCTTTTGAAAAAACGTAAGACAGAGACCGCACAGGTCCAAAACTGCCGACAACGCATCCGCTTAGCTAGTCACCAGTTCTCCGGTCCTCAGTAAGGCACTTTTGTGGCCCCTGATACCCGCTTCTGTGAATTTGCAGGCCGCTACCAAGACCCATTCAGAATCTGGTATGCTGCAAGACTCTTCCACTAAGGATCCTGCGGATGTCTCTACCTTGGATGGGTCTGGAGCCACTGAGCAGGCACCAGCTTTCGAGGAAGTACTTCACACTACTGATTCTCGACACATAATGATGATTTCTTTCACGTCTTCAGTTCTTTCTAAAACTACCAAGTTTAAGGCCCAAAACAACAATGACCTAAGCTCAGGCACCTGCTTCCTTGCCTCAATCTCAAATGCTTAAAATAGAGGAAGACCTTATTATGCTTATTAGGGGAAGCCAGGCTACCTCTTCCAAAAGAAAAAGAGACTTGTTTCCAGTAGTTTTATCTGTACAGGAGTCCTATGACTGATGCATCTGTATATGGAGATATGCAACCCATCTCTGTTTATGAGGATTCTGATGCAGAGCAATCCATTCTTTCTGCCTCTCCAACCGAGGATTTTTCATTTCGGGAAACCCTTCATACTTTAAGGGAACATTTCCAATGAGAATGTCAAGACTATCCTCAGTCAAAAAAGAGACTCAGGGAATTCTTAGATTTACCACAGCACAGATCTTTGGCCATTTTTCCTGTCCTGGATGTTGTGGATGATGTTTTTATAGAATCCAGTTTGACTCCTGACACCCTTCCTCCTGCTCCCAGGAAACCTGACCGGTATTACAGAGTCCCTGACTGTCACAAATTTCTTTTCAGAAATCATACTGCTGACCCAGAGGTCATCTCTCAAGAACCTAAAGGAATTAAAGCAACGTCAGCTAAGAATCCCACCCCCTGAGGTAGGGATATCCGAGCTTTAGACAGATGGGGTAAAAAAGTATACACCTCTGCTACTCTTGCTATTAGAGCATTAAATTGTCAGTTCCACATGCTGAAATATCAGCATCATACCATGGAACTCCTCAAACAAAAAATATCTTCCTTTCCTGCTTGTGCAGAAAATAAAGAATTACAAGAGCTAATGCATTCTGCAAGTCAAGTAACTAAGCACACCTTGTAATGTGGCTTTGACACCCTAGAAGCATCTTGCAGGCCAGCAGTCACTGGTTCTGTCCTTAGAAGGCATGCTTGGCTTAAGGACAGACCTTGCCACATCATGTCAAATCCAAATTTTTGGACTCACCATTGAACAAAGACAACTTATTTGGCACTAAGGTAGAAGAGGTCTTAAAAAAGATAGAAGAAAAAGCTAAATCTATGCAGACAGTTAGACTTCTTGCAGGTCCAGCTCCGAGATTCAGTATGCATTGCCCCTCCAAGCACTGGTCCTTTCCTGCCACCCCCAGGCCAGCTCAGCCCAGACCCAGGGGAAGCAGATCCACCAGACAGCAGCTCCAGGGAATGCAGAGATCTAAGCAGTGGAGTTCCTCCTCTTCAAAAACAGAGAATGCAAAGCCACCCCCTTATGGTAAGAACTCACAATGACTTTACACCTCAACCCACCTCTGCCCACCTGCTTGTGCCCTTAGGAGTAAAACTCTCCTTCCACGCAAGCAACTGGGCCACTATTACCAACGACCAATGGGTCCTCAACATAGTGTCCCAGGGGTACAAATTTTATTTCCACACTCCGGCAACCCCAAAAGGGTTCCTAGATCTTCTTACAAACCAGTGGGCAGAGGCCAAAAATCAAGTCCTTTCCCTGCTCTCCTTGAGGGTAATACAGCATGTTCCTGCAGAACAGATAGGCCAAGGTTTCTACTCCAGACTCTTCCTGGTACCCAGAAAAGATGGCACATGGTGTCCCATCCTCAATCTATTTACCTTTCTGGTGATACCAAAATTCAAAATGCTCACCCCAGAGCAGCTTCTACCAATGCTTTCCATAGCCACCCTAGACTTAAAAGAGGCCTACCTACACATCCCAACCTGGGAATCATGCAAAAATACCTTCGTTTCAGGGCAGAATCTATGCACTTTCAGTTCTCTCTGCTTCCCTTTGGTTTATCCACTGCTCCCAGAGTTTTCACAAAATGCCTGGCACCTGCCATTGATTTTTTTCGACAAAGAAATATTCACATTTACCCATACTTAGACAATTGCCTGATTCAGACAGACAGTCAGGAAAAGCTGATGTTCTTCATGTTTTACTGTTGCAGTCATCACATTTGGGTTATCTGCTTGCAGTAGCCCTCAGTCGGCCTGATTAACAAAGTCTTGGGTCCTACGTCGGTTGCTGTCTCTTTTTCCATGACGTCAGGTCGTCAGGGTTATAAAACATGCAGCCAACTTCATTACACCAGTCTTTCTTGCCGTGCAGTGCCCGAAGCAGAAGCAGTTCACAAGTGGCCGGTAGGCCGACTCCTGAAATTTTTGTTTTAGAGTTTCAGAACCGAAATCTTCAACTAAAAGCCCCATTGGGGAAACTTTTTCTTGCTCTAAACCGATGTTAGTAAAAGTAAATAATTGCATTTCTTGTGGAAAGCAAATACCTCATAAAGATTTTCATTCGTACTCTATTCCTTGCCTCAGCCCTGACCACGTCGTACCTCGCTGTCGGTTTTGTGCCTTATTTAAACCACGAACTATCCATCGTCAGTATATTTGCGCTTCTAAATATTTTGGTGCATGGTTCAATTATCCTGATCTGTCTTTGGTAAGCCATCCGACTACCGACTTTCCGAAAAAACGCAATGATAAAGGCAGAGACAGGCCACCTAGGTCCAAAGCTGCCAACGACGCTTCTCCTAAGCTAGTCACCAGTACTCAGTAAGGAACTTCTGCAGCCCCTGATACCAGCTACTTCAGATTCACAGACCTCTATTGAGACCCATTCGGAGTCTGGTATGCCGCGAGATGCTTCAACGTTGGAACATGCGGATGTCTCTGCCTCGGTTGGGTCCGGAGCCACTGTGCAGGCACCTGCTTCTGAGGGTGTATTCAGGCTTACTGACTTGCATATTAAACCGACGTCATCTTCTTCTTCAAGGCCTAAAACTCGAACCATGCCTAGAAAACTGACACCCAGACTGCATGGTCAGGCCTCTATGCCTAAAAAACAAATGATAAGAATGGCTGAGGACCTTATTACTTTAATCAGGGGAAGCCAACCTTTCCCCTCTAAGAGACCTAGGACTGAGGTTGCTTATGATACTTCTGATCAGGATTCTGAAATTTCTATTTCCTCTGATGACCAGGATTTACCCATATCTACCTATGAGGATTTACAGGATTTAATGCATTCTGCTGAACAAGTTGGTAAACATATGTTGCAATGTGATTTTGATTCACTAGAGGCATCTTGCAGAGCTGCAGTAACGGGGTATGTACTTAGAAGGCATGCTCGGCTTAAGGAGCAATCCGTGCCAGATCATGTTAAAGTGAAATTACTGGATGCTCCCTTAAATCAGGACTGCCTGTTTGGCAACAAGGCAGAATAAGTTCTTAAAAAGATGGAGGAAAAAGCTAAATCAATGCAAACTATTAAAGATTTTTTACAAGTACAACCTCCAAGATTTAGTAGGCAATGGCCTTCTAAGAATTGGTCCTTTCCTGCCTCTTCCAGACCTTCTCAGTCCAAACCCAGATCCAACAGAGTACCCAGGCTTCAGTCCCAGGGGACACACAGGACTAAGCAGTGGGGGGCCTCCACCTCCAAATCTGGGAGTAATAAAACTCCCCCCTATGGTAAACTGTCTCAGTGACTTCTTTTTAAAACTTCCAAGCACTTCCCAACTGACTGCCCCTTTGGGGGGAAAGATTGCACTTCATGCAAAGAACTGGGGACTCATTACCCAGGACAAATGGGTTTTAAATATAGTGTCCCAAGGATACAGATTTCACTTCCACACGTTACCAACTCCAAGTGGTTGGCCGGATCTACCTCCAAATCAGTGGGCAGAGGCCCAAATGCAAGTACTCTCTCTTAAGCATAGGGGCTATTCAATTGGTACCAGAAGAGGGAAAGGGACAAGGTTTCTACTCAAGACTTTTCCTGGTATCCAGAAAAGACAATTCATGGCATCCTATCCTGGACCTGTCTACTCTAAACTCCTTTTTGGTGATACCAAAATTCAAGATGCTGACTCTTCACCAGTTGCTTCCTATGCTAGGCAACGATGCCTGGTTGGCAACACTAGATTTAAAGGAAGCATACCTGCACATCCCAATCAGGGAATCTTGCAGAAGATACCTACGCTTCAAAGCAGCTACACACAATATCAGTCCTCTGCACTGCCCTTTGGCTTATCTACTGCGCCCAGGGTATTCAAGTGCCTAGCTCCAGTCATTGCATTTTGCAGACAAAGAAATATTCAAATATACCCATACCTGGATGATTGTCAATCATCTGGCTTTTCTACAAAGGGTGCTAACTTGTCTGGGATACACCAGAAATGAAAATAAATCACATCTGGTACCTGTCAACAAATTATATTCCTGGGAGCAAGGTTAAATACAACTTTCCAAATGGCTTTCCTCACGCCAGAGAAACAAATTCACTTGACAACCTACTTCAAACAAGTGGCCACAAAAACCCTGCTATCTGCAAGGCAAATACTACAAGCCTTGGGGTTCATGGCCTCCTGCATTCTTCTAATTCCATATGCAAGACTGCATATGAGGAAACTACAATGGTATCTAAAAAGCCTATGGTTTCAACATTCTCAGGATCTAGAAGCAATGATTCCTATCATACCTTGTCTATGCCTAGAGTTCCTTTGGGGGTAGAGGCCTGCCACCAAAACAAGGGACTACCATTCACACTACCCCCTGCTGCCCAAACCCTAATAACAGATGCATCAGAGTATGCATGGGAGGTGCACCCTGCAGGGAAGTGCATTCAGGGCAAATGGAACCCAAGTCAAATACACCTGCACATCAATCAAAAAGAAATGTTAGCGTAAAGAATGCTCTGTCAGCTTTCAAGGACCACATTCTTCCAGGACAATTAATGGTAAAGACGGACAACACCACTGTTATGTGGTACATAAACAAGTAGGGGGGTACACATTCTTACCCCCTCTGCAGACTACCATGGCATTGTGGAACACAGCCTTGAGCTACCAAGTGCATCTACAAGCTCAATTCCTGCCAGGAAAACTAAATACACTGGCAGATGGACTAAGCAGAAACCTCATGGACCCACACGAGTGGAAACTAGAACCAAGGATTTTCAACATGTTGACAAGCAAGTGGGGGAGCCCAGATATAGACCTGTTTGCCTCCCCTCAGAACTATCAATCGGAGAAATTTTGCACAAGGACTCCCCACAGACAAGCTTGGAAAGTGGATGCTCTGTCCTTCAGCTGGAAAAACCTATCAGTTTATGCCTTTCCTCCTCTGCTTTATAAAGTACTACTAAAGATCAAACAAGACAAACCAAGGATGATTTTGATTGCACCAGACTGGCTATGCCAACACTGGTACCCCCTCCTGCTTAGCGTGTCACTGTTGGCCCCGTGGCATCTGCCTCAGACTCCTATCCTGCTGTCTCAGCAGGAGAACCAGATTCTTCACCCCCAGCTTCAAGCACTGAACCTAGTAGCCTGGCTAATTACCTAATCTCTCCTTTACCATCCCTCAGTAAACCAGTGATGGATATCATTTTAGAGGCAAGGAGGCCTAGTACTAGAAAATCTTATGCTGAAAAATGGAAAAGATTCTGTGCCTGGAACCAGTCTCAAGGGATGAGCACAGCAGTTCCCAATTTACCTCAGATTTTACAATACTTAACTGAGATACTTCACATGGGCCTGTCTTTTTCCTCAATAAAAATTCACGCCTCAGCCATTTCAGCTCATTATAACACAGAACCTCCCCTCTTCTCTCATCCACTGCTCAAGCAGTTCCTTAGAGGGGCCAAAAATTTACGACCACCCAGGAGAGCTCCAACTCCAGCCTGGGACCTTAACTTTGTACTGGAGAAACTCACCCTTCCTCCCGTTGAGCCAGCTGCTACTGCAGATTTAAAATTCCTTACTTGGAAAACTGCTTTCCTTTTAGCAATCACTTCAGCAAGAAGGGTATCTGAATTACAGGCCCTTATGGCAGTGGAACCTTTCATCATCTTGGATGCAGACAGGGTGTCCGTCAGGACCAATCTCTCTTTCATGCCAAAGGTGGTATCCAGTGTGGCCCTTAACTTAGATTCTACTTAGACAGGACTAAACCTCAAAGGAAATGTGAACTGCTGGTGGCGTTTGATGCAGGGACAGAGACAGGACTAAACCTCAAAGGAAATCTGAACTGCTGGTGGCATTTGAGCAGGGACAGAGGGGAAGGCTATTTCAAAGCAAACCATCTCCAAATGGATAGGCCATTGCATTCATTTCTGCTATAAGCACCATGGAAAACCTATCCCACAGGGGATCAGACCCCACTCAACCAGGGCTGCATCTACCACTACAGCCTTTCTCTGAGGCGTACCTACCAGGGACATCCTAGAAGCTTCTACCTGGAGTTCTGTACATACTTTCACCAAGCATTACCATTTGCCAATTTTCTCTAAATCCAGAGCTGGCTTTGCCACTGCAGTCTTGCAGGGTTTTCTAGCTGGTCCTAATGCTATCTGAATTCCTCCTCCCATCCTTAGCTTTGGGAATCTACCCAAATGTGATGACTGCAACAGTGAAACACGAAGAACATAGTACAGTTGTGTACACTTACATAAATGTAGATGTTCGAGTGTATTCACTATTGCAGTCCTGGTTACCCTCCCTCCAGCCCCCGACTTCTTTTGGCTATACCTCTTCTCTCCTTTACAATGCTTAAAAGCTTTTTGGCGTATTTGTTTTTTTGTTGGAGGTATAACCTTGTATATTTATAGATTTAATTGCTTCCCATTGGGGGGGCACCTGACATCTGGGGCAAGAAAAACTGATGTAATGAAGTCGGCTGCATGTTTTATACCCCTGATGATGTGACATCATGGAGGAAGAGACAGCACCCGACGTAGGACCCAAGACTTTGCTAATCAGGACATCTGAGGGCTACTGCAAGCAGATAACCCAAATGTGATGACGGCAACAGTGAATACACTCAAACATCTACATTTATGGTAAGTGTACACAACTGTACTTTACAGCACCTGACTTTTATAAAGAACTTACTGACCTCCCTGGGGTATACTGTCAATGAAAAGAAATCAAAACTAGCCCCCACACAAAAAAATTGTATTGCTGGGAGCAAGGCTAGACACAGCATCCCAGATGGCATTCCTTACTCCAGAAAAACAAGCCTACCTGACAGGCTACTTCTCTCAACTAGCCACCAGAACCCAGATAACTGCAAGGAAAATCCTGCAAGCTCTAGGGTTCATGGCTTCCTGCATCCTACTCATTCCATATGCCAGACTGCATATGAGAAAACTACAGTGGTACCTAAAAAGCCTTTGGTGTCAACACTCTCAAGACCTGGAAACTTGTCTAAGGAAAGATTTTCTTTAATGGGCAGCAGCTTGCAAACACAAGGGACTTCCCTTCTCACAACCCCACACCGCCCAGACCCTCACCACAGATGCATCAGGCTATTCCTGGAGTGCACATCTGGATGGCAGGTGTATTCAGGGCCATTGGAGCCCAAATCAAATACATCTGCACATTAACCAAAAAGAGATGTTCGCTCTTATCCTCTCTGCAGGCTCACCATGACTCTTTGGCACATGGCCTCAGCCATGCAATTACACCTGCTAGCACAATTCCTGCCAGGCTCTCTAAACTCTGGCAGACAACTTAAGCAAAAACTTGCTAGACCCACGTGAGTGGCAACTAGACCACAGAGCCTTCACCCTTGTAACCAAGAAATGGGGCACCTCGAAGGACAACCTCTTTGCCTCCCACTTCAATCATCAGCTCAGAAAATTCTGCACCAGAGAACCTCACAGCAAGGCCTGGAAAGTGGATGCTCTATCTTTCCAGTGGGTAAACCCCTTGGTCTGTGCATTTCCCCCTCTACCACTCATATCTAGGGTATTGCTCAAAATAAGGGAGGAAAAACCAAGGGCAATCCCAATTGCCCCAGACTGGCCATACCAGCACTGGTACCCACTTGGTGAAAGTATGTACAGCCTGTCACCCCTGCCACCATGGCACATACCACAGATCCCAACACTCCTGACCCAGGAAAATGGAGAATTCATGCATCCCCAATCATAGACCCTCAACTTGGTAGCCTGGCTTATTCCCTGACCAACCCACAAGCTGACAGCCTAAGCAAACAAGTCCTAGATGATATACGTGAGGCCAGATGCCCCAGCACTAGGAAATCCTATGCTGACAAGTGGAAAAGGTTTTGCATCTGGGTCCAAGCCAAGGGAGCCAGAACGGCACAGCCCTCCCTACCTCTTATCCTGGATTTCCTGGCAGACCTACTACACAGGGGTCTGTCTTCCTTGTCTATTAAAATTCATGCCTCTGTCATCTCTGCTCATTACAGCACAGAGCCTCCTCTCTTCTTACACCCTCTCAAACAGTTCCTAAGAGGGGCTAACAACTTAAGGCCACCCGGAAGAACACCTACCCCAGCTTGGGATCTTAACTTTGTGTTGGAAAAGCTCACCCTACCCCCCTTTGAATCTGCATCTTCGGCAGAGTTAAAATTTCTCTCTTGGAAGACAGTCTTGCTTCTGGCCATCACTTCAGCTAAACGAGTATTAGAGCTACAAGCACTCATGGCTGTAGAGCCCTTCTTCATTTTCCATGCTGACAGAGTCTCACTCAGGACTAACCCGTCTTTCATGCCTAAAGTGGTGTCCAGTGTGGCTCTCAACCAGTCCATACATTTGCCCACCTTTTTCCCTAACCCACAAAACAAGGGGGAAAGGATTCTGCACTCTCTAGATGTGCACAGACAGCTCATCTGGACAGGACTAAATATTTCAGAAAAACTGATCAATTGCTAGTAAGCTTCACAGTAGGAGCAAAGGGCAAGGCCATATACAATCAATCTCCAAATGGATAGCACACTGCATCCATTTTTGCTACAGACACCACAGGAAACCACCCCCAAAGGGGGTCAGGACACATTCAATCAGTGCAACCTCCAGCTCTGCAACCTCTCTGAGGGGTCACCACCAGGGACATCCTGTAGGCTGCAACATGGACATCTGTTCATACGTTCACCAAGCATTACTACCTGCCTATCTTCTCCAAATCCAGGGCAGGCTTTGCCCACCGCAGTCTTGTAGGGCATCCTAGCCAGCCCACAGTCTTCTTGATTGCCTCCACCCTTTTCTTCAGCTTTGGGAATCAACCCAAATGTTATGACTGCAACAGTGAAACATGAACATAGTACAGATGTTTTTCATGTTTCACTGTTGTAGTCATTACATTTGGGTTATCTGCCTGCAGGTAGCCCTCAGACGGCCTGAATATCAAAGTCTTGGATTCCTCCTTCGGATGCTGTCTCTTCCATGACGTCAGGTCGTCAGGGGTATAAAACATGCAGCCGATGGTACTACACGAGTCTTTCGTGCCGCATGATGCCCAACTCCTGAAATTTTCATTTTCAAGTTTCAGAACTGAAGTCTTCAAAAAAAAGCTAAGTACCCCCTTGGGGATCTTTTTCTTGCTCTTATCCCATATCAGTAAAAGTGAACAATTGTCTTACCTGTGGAAAGCAAATACCTCAAAGATTTTCATTCGTACTGCATTCCTTGTTTAGGCCCAGACCACGACGTCCCTCACTGTCAGTTTTGTGCATTATTCAACCCCTGAACTATTCGTTGTCGGTCTGTTTTTGCGGCAAATAGTTTTGGTACTCTGTTTAACTATCCAGAAATGGCTTTGGTAAGCCATCCGACTACCGATATTCCAAAAAAAGTAAAGATAAAGTCAGAGACAGACCGCATAGGTCCAAAACTGCAGACGACGCTTCCATTAAGCTAGTTGCCAGTTCACCAGTACTCAGTGAGGCGCTTTCGCAGCCCCTGATACTCGCTACTTCAGATTCGCAGGCATCTACTAAGACCCATTCGGAGTCTGGTATGCCGCGAGATGGTTCTTTGACTATGGAACCTGCGGATGTCTCTACCTTGAATGGGTCCGGAGCCGCTGTGCAGGCACTGGCTTCTGAAGGTATATTCAGGCCTACAGATTTGCATTTCAAACCGATGCCATCTTCTTCATCAAGGGCTAAAACTCAACCCACACCTAGAAAAACGACATCCAAACCACATGGTCAGGCCCATATGCCTAAAAACAAATGCTTAGAATGGCTGAAGACCTTACTTTAATTAAGGGAAGCCAGCCTTCCCCCTCTAAGAGAACTAGAATTGATTTACCTTCCAATTCCTATGATCAGGATTCTGAAATTTCTGTTTCTTCTGATTACCAGGATTTGCCCTTATCTACTTATGATGATTCTGATGCAGAGGATTCCATTCCCTCTGCTTCCCCACCAGAAGATTTTTCTTTTGGTGAAACCTTGCACGCTCTTAGGAAGTATTTCTGCTGGAAAAGCCAGGATTACTCAGACTCCAAGAAGAGGCTTAGGGAATTCTTAATCCTCCCTCAACACAGGCCTTTAGCTATCCCTCCTGTTCTGGACATTGTAGATGATGCCTTCTTGGAGTCTAGCCTGGCCCCAGACACTTTTACCTCCAGCTCCCAGAAAACCTGACAGGTATTACACAGTACCTGACTCTCACAAGTTCCTCTTCAAGAATCCTACTGTGGATCCTGAGACCATTTCCCAAAGAACAAAAGGCATTAAGGCTACTGCTGCCAAAAACCCTACCCCCTCTGATAGAGATTCTAGGGTCTTGGACAGATTGGGTAAGAAGGTATACACTTCTGCTACTTTGGCCATTTGAGCCTTAAATTGCCAGTTTCATATGTTAAAGTATCAGCAGCATATTATGGGACTACTTAAACAGAAAATGGCAAGTACAGCCTCCCAGATTTAGTAGACATTGGCCTTCTAAGAACTGGTACTTTCCAGTCTCTTCCAGGCCTTCTCAGTCCAAACCCAGGAACAGCAGACCACATAGGCTACAGTCTCAGGCTACACACAGGCCTAAACAGTGGGGGGCCACCACTTCCAAAGCTGGCAGTAGTAAGACACCCCCCTATGGAAAAATGTCACAATGACTTAACCTTAACCCTTCCAAGCCCTGCTCAACTGCCTGCTCCCTTAGGAGGAAAGCTTGCCCTGCATGCAAAAAACTGGGAAGTCATTACCCAGAATAAATGGGTTTTAAATATAGTTTTCCAAGGATACAGATTCCACTTCCACACCTTACCAACCCCAAACGGTTGGCCAGACCTACCCCCAAATCAGTGGGCAGGGGCTCAACAGCAGGTTCTCTCTTTTCTAAGTATCAGGGCTATTCAACCTGTCCCAGCAGAAGAAAGGGGACAAGGTTTTTACTCAAGACTTTGCCTGGTACCCAGAAAAGACAGCTTCTGGCATCCTATCCTGGACCTCTCTATTCTAAATACCTTTTTGGTAATCCCAAAATTCAAAATGCTAACACTTCAACAGCATCTTCCTATGCTAGGCAAAGATGTCTGGTTGGCAATCTTGCAGGAAATACCTATGCTTCAGAGCAGGCTCCATGCACTATCAGTTTTCTGCACCTCCCTTTGGCTTATCTGCTGTGCCCCGGGTATTCACAAAGTGTCTAGCTCCAGCCATTGCATTTTGCAGGCAGAGAAATATTCATATATACCTGGACAATTGTCTGAATCAGGCAGAAAGCCAGGACACGCTATTAAACATCTGGCATTTGTAAAGAAACTTCTAACCTCGCTGGGGTACACCATAAATGAAAAGAAATCTGTTCTTGTACCCTGCCAACAGATTGTATTCCTGGAAGCAAGCTTGAACAATACTTCCCACATGGCTTACCTCACGCCAGAGAAACAAGTTTGACAGCTTACTTCAAACTACTGGCCACAAAGACCCAGCTGTCTGCAAGGAAAATCCTGCAAGCCCTGGGGTTCATGGCCTCTTGCATTCTACTAATTCAATATGCAAAACTGCATATGAGGAAACTACAATGGTATCTAAAAAGCCTATGGTGTCAACATCCTCAGGACCTGGAATCAGTGATTCCTGTCATTCCTTGTATAAAGACAGAGTTCCTTTGGTGGGCAGAGGCTTGCCACCTCAACAAGGGGCTCCCTTTCAATCTACCCCCTGCTGCCCAAACCCTGACTACAGATGCATCAGATTATGCATGGGGGGGCTCACTTGGTAGGGTGGTGCATTCAGGGCAAATGGAACCCGAGTCAGATGCACCTGCATATCAACCAAAAAGAAATGTTAGCTGTACAGAATTCCCTGACAGCCTTCAAGGGCCACATCCTTCCAGGACAATTATTGGTAAAGACAGACAACACCACAGTTATGTGGTACATAAACAAGCAGGGGGGAACCCACTCGTATCCTCACTGCAGACTAGCCATGGCTCTGTGGAACACAGCCTTGAGCTACCAAGTGCACCTACAATCTCAATTCCTGCCAGGCAAGCTAAACTCACTGGCAGATGACCTAAGCACAAATCTCATGGACCCACACGAATGGAAACTAGAACCAAAAGTATTCAACCTCTTGAGGAACAAATGGGGGACTCCAGAGATAGACCTGTTTGCCTCCCCCCAGAACTACCAATTGGACAAATTCTGCACAAGGACTCTCCACAGTCAAGCTTGGAAAGTGGATGCCCTGTCCTTTACCTGGGAAAGCCTCTCGGTTTATGCCTTTCTCCCTCTGCCTCTCCTCTCAAAGGTTCTGCTAAAGATCAAACAGGACAAACCAAGGACAATTCTTATTGCACCAGACTGGCCTCGCCAGCACTGGTACCCCCTCTTGCACAGCATAAATACTGCTAGATCCATGGCACCTACGTCAGGCACCTTCCCTGCTGTCCCAGCAGGCGGGCCAGATTCTGCACCCTCAGCTTCAAACCCTGAACTTTGCAGCCTGGCTAATTCCTTGAGCTCTCCAGTAGCATCCCTCAGTAAGCAGGTGCTAGATGTCATTCTGGACGCAAGGAAGCCTAGTACTAGAAAATCCTATGCTGAAAAGTGGAAAAGATACTGTTCCTTGAACCACACTCAGGGGATGGGCATAACAGTGCCCAGTTTAACTAATATTCTTCAGTACTTAACAGAAATACTCCACAAGGGCCTATCCTTCTCTTCAATTAAAATTCATGCCTCTGCCATTTCAGCACATTATAATACTGAACCTCTCCTCATCTCTCACCCCTTGCTAAAGCAATTCCTCAGAGGGGCTAAAATGTAAGACCCCCTCAGGCAAGCCCCTACTCCAGCCTGGGACCTTAACTTTGTATTGGAAAAGCTCACTCTCCCTCCATTTGAACCAGCTGCAACTGCAGAGATGAAATTCCTTTCTTGGAAAACAGCCTTCCTTCTAGCCATCACTTCAGCAAGAAGAGTGCCTGAATTACAGGCCCTCATGGTAGTGGAGTCCTTCATTATATTCCATGCAGACAGGGTTTCCCTCAGGACCAATCCTTCCTTTATGCCCAAAGTGGTGTGTAGTGTGACCCTAAAGCAGTCCATCCATTTGCCTACTTTTTTCCCTAATCCACAAAACAAAGGAGAACGAATACTGCACTCTTTGGACATGCACAGACAACATAGATTTTATTTGGACAGGACTAAGCCTCTCAGAAAATCTGAACAGCTGCTAGTTGGCTTTGCTGCAGGGGCAGAGGGGAAGGCCATTTCAAAGCAAGCCATTTATAAATGGATAGCCCATTGCACTCATTTCTGCTATAAGCAACATGGAAAACCTACCCCACAAGGGGATAAGATCACATTCCACCAGGGCTGCATCTACCTCTACAGCCTTTGTCAGAGAAGTCCCTACCAGGGACATCCTAGAAGCTGCTACCTGGAGCTCTGTACATACCTTCACCAAGCATTACCACATGCCCATTTTTTTTTAAATCCAGAGCTGGTTTTGCCACTTCAGTCTTGCAAGGCCTAATAGCTGGCCCTAATGCTCTTTAACTTCCTCCTCCCTTCCTTAGCTTTGGGAATCAACCCAAATGTAATGACTGCAACAATGTAACACGAAGAACATAGTACAGTTGTGTACACGTACCATAAATGTAGATGTTCGAGTGTATTCACTGTTGCAGTCCTGGTTACCCTCCCTCCCGCCCCCTGACTTCTCTTGGCTCTACCGTTGCTTCTTGTTTTAAGCTTTCTGGTGTATTTGCTTTTTGATGGAGGTGTAAGATATATAATTGCTTCCCATTGTGGGGGCACCTGACATCTGGGGCAAGAAAAACTGATGTGATGGCGTTGGCTGCACGTTTTATACCCCTGACATCATGGAAGAGACAGCATCCGATGCAGGAATCCAAGACTTTGATACTCAGGCTGGCTGAGGGCTACCTGCAGGCAGGTAACCCAAATGTAATGACTGCAACAGTGAATGCACTCTAACATCTACATTTATGGTAAGTGTACACAACTGTATTTTGTGTACACTTACCATAAATGTAGATGTTAGAGTGTATTCACTGTTGCATTCTCCCTCCCTCCATCCCCCTTGTCTCTCTCTCTCTCTCTCTCTCTCTCTCTCTCTCGTCCTCTCCTTACAGGGATTTTTTGGTATTTACTTTCTAGTGGTGGTGTTCTTCCACCATAACCTAGCTCCCTATTTGGGGAGCTCCTGCCATTTAGCGCAAGAAAAACTGATGTAATGACGTTGGTTGCCTAATTTTATACCACTGATGACCTGACGTCAGTCCTGGAGTGACAGCAACCGATGCAGAAATACTAAGCCTCTGGTATTCAGGCCAACTACGGGCTACCCCTGGCAGGATAACCAAAATGTGATGACTGCAACAGTGAATACACTTGAACATCTACATTTATGGTAAGTGGACACAACTGGACTTTCCTCAAAGGTACCTTCCAACTTAGGCCACGCAGAAGAGCCCCTCCCCACTCCCTCCTGAAACCTCAGTTTTTTTCTGGAGAAACTCTTTGTACCCCCCCCCCCCCCAGCCAGCAGCTTCAGCAAATATCAAATTCATAACTTGGAAGACTTGGTGACTGTCACTTCTGCTTGAATAATTTCAGAACTGCAGGCTCGAAATGTATAAAGAACCCTTCCTAAGATTTCATGCTGGCAGACATTACTTGAGGATTAATCCCAAATTTATGCCCAAAGTGGTTACTAAAGTATCTTTAAATCAGACCATTCATTTCTTTCCTTCTTTCCAAACTCTCTGAACCCAGAAGAAAGAATTGTGTACTTCCCAGATGTTCTCAGGCAGCTCAGATATTATCTGGACAGATCTGAAACTTAAAAAGTCAGACAAGATTTTTGTGGCCTTTGCATCTGATAAGCTAAGTAAACCTGTTAACAAGCAGATAATTTCTAAATGGATCTCTCACTGCATCAGTTTCTGTTACAGGCACCATAATAAGGAGGTGCCACTCACTCAACCGGAGCCACTGCCACAACTGCTGCTTTTATCAAAGGAGTGCCCACCAGAGAAATTCTAAAAGTAGCCACATGGTCATCAGTCCACAACTTTACTAAACACTACAACCTGGCTTCTTCCACAACCTGAACTATTTTTGCATCTGTAGTCTTGCAGAGTCTCCTTTCTTCTTGGTAGTTTCAGTACCACTTCCACCCATCTCTTCAGCTTTGGGAGTCCTCCCAAGGAGTTATTACTGTAACAGTGAAACATAAACCTAGTACAGTTATATGCAGTTACCATAAATGTAGATGTTTGAGTGTCTTCACTGTTACAGTAGTCTGTTTCCCTCCTTCCCCTCTGTTTTAGGTAGGAGTTTGGGTGGGGCAATGCCTATTTCTTTCCTCTTGTATAGGTCCCCCCCTTTACTTGTTCACTTTCTTCAGGTTCTGCTAACTATCCCCTGCTGGGGATAGTGTGGGGTCATTTAATGCTTCTGGCCTCAGGCTGTGTGAGCTGCAGTCCAGAGGGAGGAAAATTATGGCACTGGCTGATGACTCATACTGTGATGTCTGAGGGTAGGGTGTCCACCATCCCAAGAAGAGAGGAATAAAATCTCTGGTATTCAGACCAGCCAAGGGTTTCCACAGCAGGAAATCTTAAGGAGTTATTACTGCAACAGTGAAGGCACTTGAGCAATTACACATACAGTAAATGTACACAACTGTATTTTATAGTTGTTAGAAGAGAAAGTCCAATTTAAGTTTGTTAGTAGGTCATTTTATGTGTTGGTGTTGCTATTGATAGAGAGTATAGGAAGGAGAACTCAGAGAAGTGCAGAGAGGGGGTATGGATAGGGGGAGATTAAGTATAAGGCTGAAAGATTTTGAATAGAAAGGGGAGAAGAGGATTAAGGAGGGACAAGAGAGTGGGGGGTTTCATGTTCTCTTCTCTCTCCTAAAGGGTTAAAGCACATTGTGATTTCCTTGTTATGAACTATCAGCAGAGTCATATTCATTGCTTATTGCTGAAGACATGTCAGAACTTCATCATTTATTGCATTTTTCCTTTGTTGATCAGGTTAGTCCCACTAGGCTAGCTGCATTTTGTCAGGGTGGAGCCAAGGTGGTATTTATACTACTACAGGAAATTTGGCTAGGGCATAGGGGATCTTAAAAAAAAAAAAAAAAAAAAAAACAAGCAACACTCAAATAGTGAGTTCACAATTGAAAAATACTTTATTATTAAAAAACAACCCAATTCAAAATAGACCGGTTTCAAGCATTATAGCTTTCATCAGTGTGGATTGAAAAGAATAAGTACAACACTTACATACAGTGGATATAAAAAGTTTACACACCCCTGTTAAAATGCCAGGTTTTTGTGATATAAAAGTAGTAGACCACAATAAATCATTTCAAAACTTTTCCCACCTTTAATGTGACCTATAACCTGTACAATTCAATTGAAAAACAAATCTGTTGGGGAAAAAAAAATAAAAAACGTACAATAAGTTGGTTGCGTAAGTGTGCACACCCTTAAACTAATACTTTGTTGAAACACCTCTTGATTTAATTACAACATTCAGTCTTCTTGGGTACACATCTGCCATCAATTAAAGACTCTGATTAACCCCAAATAAAGTTCAGCTGTCCTAGTAGGATTTTCTTGACATTTACTCAGTTGCCTGCTACAGCAAAAGCCATGCTTCTCCGACACCTTACAAAGCATCAAAGGGATCTCATTGTTGAAAGGTATCAGTCAGGAGAAGGGTACAAAAAAATTTCCACAGCATTGAATGCACCATGGAACACAGTGAAGATGGTCATCAAAATGTGGAGAAAGTATGGGACAACAGTGACGTTGCAAAGAACTGGACATCCCTCCAAAATTGATGAAAAGACAAGATGAAAATTGGTCAGGGAGGCTGCCAAGAGACCTAGAGCAACACTGAAGGAGCTGTAGGAATTTCCAGCAAGTGCTGATTGTGTACTACATGTGAGAACAATCTCCCGTATTCTCCATATGTCTGGGCAGTGGGGTAGGGTTGCAAGATGGAAGCCTGTTCTTAAACAGAAAAACATCCAGGCCCAGATAAAGTTTGCAAAACAGTACATAGTCTCCCAAAAGCATGTGGGAAAATGTGTTATGGTCTGATAAGATCAAGGTTGAACTTTTTGGCTACAATTCCAAAAGGTACATTTGGCACAAAAACAGCACTTCGCATCACCAAAAGTACACCATCCCAACGGTGAAGCATGGTGGTGGCAGTATCATGCTTTGCAGTTGCTTTTCTTCAGCTGGAACTAGGGCTTTAGTCAAAGTGGAGGGAATTATGAACAGTTCCAAATACCAGTCATTTTTGGTCCAAAACCTGCAGGCATCTGCTAGAAAGCTGAAGATGAAGAGGAATTTCACCTTTCAACATGACAGTGACCCCAAGCATACATCCAAGTCAACAAAAGAATGGCTTCACCAGAAGAAAATTAAAGTTTTGGAATGGCCCAGCCCTAAATCCAATAGAAATTCTGTGGGGGTGACCTGAAGAGGGCTGTGCACAAGAGATGCCCTCGCAATCTGACAGATTTGGAGCGCTTTTGCAAGGAAGAGTGGGCAAATATTGCCAAGTCAAGATGCTCCATGCTGATAGACTCCTACCCAAGAAGACTGAATGCTGTAATTAAAGCAAAAGGTGCTTCAACAAAGTATTAGTTTAAGGGTGTGCACAATTATGCAACCAGCTTATTGTACATTTTTTATTTTTTTACCGTAACAGATTTGTTTTTCAATTGAATTGTATAGGTTATAGGTCACACTAAAGGTGGAAAAAGTTTTGAAATTATTTATTGTGGTCTCCTTTTTTTATATCACAAAAACCTGGCATTTTAACAGGGGTGTGTAAACTTTTTATATCCACTGTAAGGTCGTTCCCTACTAGTAGCTCTGGAGCACATTGAGCACGCATGTTCCATTCCTAATGCAGTGGCAGCTGGGAGGATGGTGTGTGAAGCTGAGAGGATAGTGGAAGGCACAGAATTGAATGCCAGTGCTGTGGAGACTACCAGTAAGATAGTATAGGATTCTGAAGTAGTTCTTCTGAAAAACTTGTTTGCTGAAACTGAAAAAGAGAAGTTGACAGGCGAGTGTTGTATAATTACAACCCTCCAGTTGAGAGAGTTGCGGGATGATATATTGAAAGAAATGTTGCAGAATGAGCCAGAAAATAAAGGAGATGTTTCCTTGGATGGACATCATTGATAAAGTACAAAGAGACGAAACAGAAAATGTGAAAGAAGGTGCCAGGGGAGCAACAGAAAAAAAAAAAGAAAGAAGAGAACATGAGGCCAGAATATGTGGTGAGGATTCAGAATAAAGAAAAACACCTAGATAGGTGTGAAGTTTGAGTCAACTTAATGGTTCCTTTGGGTGCCAAATCTCAGGAAGTAAGAGTTTTTATTCTTATAAAGAATGAGACATTTTGTGACATTATATTGGAGTCTACTTTTGCAATTTTCATATTTCCTTAGGAAATATGAAAAAAGAACTGTAATCCTTTGAACTTAAAAGCATTTAACAGGGAAACAAAAAAGCTTCATGTACAGTTTTGAACGCAAGTAGAGAGACTTTGCAAGGACTTTTGAAATGAAATGTTTATATAAAGAAATACTGGACATTGCAAATGTTTATGACAAAAGGGGTTTATGGACTGATGGATTGGAATGTAATGTGCTAAAGATAGAAAAGGGCGCAATCATACATATCCCAAGTATAATAAATGTTCAAAGGAAGTAAGGGTGTGGTAAAATACTGAGGACAGCTGAAAACATTGTGTGTGTAAAATGAGAACATTTGATAAGTAACTGTGACAAAAATAATGTCTTTGTGGAATTGGGTCATAATTCAAGAAAATATGAACTGAAACTTGTAAATGTAACACAATTGGGTATTTATGGATGAATTGTAAGATTGAAAATAATAATGAAAGTGAAGGAAAAAGAAGAAAAAGAACAAAGAGAAGAAACATTCGAAGTGGGAGTAGAAGATGCATTAGATAAAGAAGACAAAGAAGGAGAAAAAAATAAGTAATGGAGGAAGGTTTTGAAATAATTGATGAAGACATCAATTGGGAAGTAGTAAAAAGCAAAACAAATTCTATTGGTAAAAAGGTAAGAGGAAAGAAAATTTTAAGGGCTAAGTATAATAGAAAAAGAAAGTAAATTAATGAAAAAATAAAGATTATAATTTCTAGAGAGTTAAGGAAAAGGGAAAGTAATAGTTTTATAGCACTTTATGTGAATAGTGTTAAGAATATGGTAAGAAGATAAAGAGTTTTGAAATGGTATAATGTGATGTAGATGCAATTGTTTTAGAAAATACAAGATTCTTAACAAGTGAAGAAAGATTACAAACAGAAAAATTACGGAAGGGGGTAAGATAATTTGGAATTTGGGAAATGTCCAGTATTCTAGAATAGGAATATTTTGTAAAAATCTATAAAAATATTAGTTAATAACTTTGGTAAGAATGGGAAGATTAACTATTATGGATTGAAAATGGAAAAAAACAAATGTACAGAATTATAGCATTGTATGCTTATGTTACTTGTAAAGAAAGATAAAAATTATTTCACCAATTTTAGATTATGTAGTGATAAATATGAATATATAATAGGATATTTTATTTGTCATTTAAGAGTAAAATGTAAAAAGAAAGGAAACAATGTAAGAAGAATGTTAGAAGTTATGAGAAGTGGTAAATTGATATTCTGGAATAAAAATTCATGGACTTAAAGAAGGATTATTTATATAACTGAAGTAGATTATTTTATAATATCAGAAGGATTAAATATAGGGGAATGATAAACAGTTAAAACAGGTTTTTCAGATATCTATCAATATGGATAGAGATAAAGGAAATATATAAAAATAGGCAAAGGAATAAAAAAGATAAATGATAAAACATGACATGAAGGAAAGATTAATAATGCAGATGTGGAGGGATCATATTACTATGAGAACGTTCTATAAAAAATTGTCTTAATAGAGGATGTTTTAGAAGATTAAATATAAAAAAAATTATTTACAATGGCAGTATGATGTAAGAAAAGTAGATAAAGGTATAAGAAAGTACGAGTATTGAAATACTTAAAAATAATAATAGAGAATACGTTGATAGAAAAATAATTATATAGATAAAAAAAAATCAAGTGAGTTATTAAAACAAAGAAAATTTCCTACAATTGAAAAGAGTATAAATATTAGCATATTTAAACAGAGTAGTAAAATAAGATAGTGTAATGAGAGGAATGACAAATTAACAAGGACAAAAGAACACAGAAACAAATTATGAATAATAGTAGCAGAATATATACAAGACATGTTTAAAGAAAATAAGAAAATGAAGACAATGTTGGAAGAAGTTGAAAAAAAAAGATTTTGCTACATGAGCTATAGATATCGCTACATGAGCTATAGATAAAGTAGTATGGCAAGTGAATATATATAGAATCAGAATATGAAATGTATAAAAATTTCATGGAATAGTAAAATGTTTCATTTACAAAGAATTATGTAGTGGAATACTTAATTTAGAAGAGAGGAAAAATATCATAAGAAATAGAGACATGTACTATTCAGTAATAACGATTAAGATTTTTATGAAAATAGTACAGAAGAGATTTGCAAAAGTGATAACTTATGGAGGACAGTATATACAGTGTAAAAGGGAAGGGATGCCAGGAATTATTAATGATAAATTATGGATGATATAAACAGAATAGACAAAACTTATGATATGGAATATTAAGGCATTTGATAAATAGGACATGACATTTTATGAGAATTAATGAAAGAATACAATAAAAGTGAGAAAGCATGAATTTATATATGTCTGCTTTTAGAAATAAAGTAAACATTTTAGTAAATGGATGGCTAAGTAAAGAGGTACATATGAGGAGAGGTGTAAGACAGGGATGTTCAGTGACTTGTCTGCTCTTCGCTTTAATTATGAATGTGATTATATGTGAAGTAAATTATAAAATGCAGGAAGCAGGGTACATGACACCTGATGGTTTAAGAATTCCACTTTTGTTAACTTATGCAATATGATGTTATAGCAATTGCAAAAATAAGACATGGATAAAAGTAATTTTTTATTTAAATTAATTTTGGAAGCAATAGGGATGGCTTTAACTTCTTCTTCTTCCGGCTTTTCCCGGTTAGGGGTCGCCACAGCGGATCACTTGTCCGCTCATGATTGGCAGTGGAGTTTTACAGTGTCGAGTTGCCAGCCCGGCGCCCAACCTTCCAAGGAAGGCACACACACACACACACACACACACACACACACACACACACACACACACACACACACACACACTCACACCTAGGGCCAATTTGGAGTGTCCAATCCACCTACAACATGTCTTTGGGATGTGGGAGGAAACCGGAACACCTGGAGGAAACCCAAGCGACCACAGGGAGGACATGCAGACTCCGCACAGAAGATACCCCCAGCCGAGGATTGAACCGGAGAACCTCTTGCTGTGAGGCGACAGTGCTAACCACTGCACCACCGTGGCCACCCTAATAGGGATGGCTTTAACAAAAAAAGAGAAAAATAAAGGATTAGATGATGTGGTTAAAAAGGGGGAATATATTTTACAATGAAATCTCTGATGTCTAAAATTACAAGAATGTTAAGTAGAATTCAGTGGGAAAAATAACCTTGAACCAGGTTTCATTTACTGCACAGATGTCGACATTCTCCATACTGAGGAGTGCTTCGAGCGCATGCATTTTGAGATTTAAACTCCTGGCGTTGAGTAGCATAACTCTCATTTTTTTATTTGTGCTGTTTACAGAGGTGGGTTTGACTTTAGAGCCTTGCCTAAAAAGGCACTATGGGGGCAGCAAGAGCCTTGGCCAGTATTCAAAAGCCTAGGGGTGACAGGTGCAAGCCGTCTCTTGCGAAGCAATGAGGCCTGTTGAGCATGTCGTCCCAGGCTGACAGACACTGGATCCCCTTTGAATGACACCAGAAGCTTAGCCAATTGTTGAAATTGATAATTTGTTCTTTATACTGCGGTATCATTCTTGGTGAGGGCAGGATGCTACTCTGGGTCAGGATCATACCCGCCTTGGCTACATGATCAGAGAGCTCTTCCATGTCTCTTTTCATGTAGTCCAGGGAGGTACGTCTCAGGTCATTCACACCAACATGAACAATGACAGTCATATTTGTACTTGTTCTGGAGTGACCTGAGTGCCTGTGTTATGTGGCAGATTCTGGCTCCCGACAGGCAGCTAACCTTCTCCTTGGCCAGCCTAGTGAGTGGGACGTCAGTGTGCCTGACTATAGAGTTGCCTATTACTAGTGTGTTAGGCATGTTATTTCGCCTTAAGGGCTGTGATTGTGCGGCACACTGATTGTGTTTTATGTGTTGTCTGGTTTGTGATGGGAGGTGCAGGTTTTTTGGGTGTCTGCTTTGGAGGTCTGTGATGCTTTTGCAGGTTTGTATTTAGAGACTCCGAGTATGATTTTGTATATTTATGTGTATTTTTTGCCAGTGCTGGTTTAGTATGTCTTTGTGAGGCTGGATGTGTGGTGCAAGTGTTAACCTTCGCCTCATGACTGCTTGTTCCAGTCTTGGGTGGAGTGAGCTTAGCCTCCAGTTTAGCTATATAATTGCATCTCTTGCATATGTTAATGTTTTGTGGTAGGAGGAGAGGGTTGTCTGTGTACATTAGGCAGTTGTAAGATTGCCTCAGGATACCCAGGTTCACCAGCTGGACTGGAGAGTATACCTGAAATTGCCCTTTGGTCATGTCTGAATAGTAGGGTGAGCTGCTTAGTCACTTGGTTGGTGAGGGGTGAATAATGAGCCTTGCCCTGCTGGGCAATCAAGTGTTGGGTATATTAGTGCTTGCTATTAGGTCTGAGCAAGTGCTGAACTGTAGGATGTTTTTTAAGTGCTTAGGTTGAGAGTTAGACTACTTTCAAGGGAAAAACTGAAGAGGAGACTTGGTGGAGCCGGGATAAATTTAGCCCTAGCTAACTGGCACTGCCCAGACGTGCAAAACCATGCAAACAAGTTTTTTACAGCAGGGAAATGAAAGATAGAAATTAGCCCAAAATGGCCCACAAACTACTAACTTCTGGGCTGGAACCACTCCTCCAGGGACAGATGGCTGCTCAAAGCTCCCTGTGTCACAGGTGAACAGAGAAACCTCCCTCTATCCAAGTAAGGTATGGGCAGAAAGTTGTAACAGCCCTGAATTCAGCACTAGCCTGAAAACTGGACTATACTAGCTTAGAAAGGTGGGAAATAAGGAAACATTTATTTTTGAAAAGATAAGGCAAAAGCAGTGAAAATACACTTAAAACAGCTTTAAACGACTACAAACAGTAAAAAATACACTTAAAGCAGCTTTAGATGACTACAAGCAATCAGAAAAGGCTTTTAAACAAATTACCCAATTAACCAGTAAAAAAATCTCAAAACTTCAGACAAGTCCTAACTGCGCACTCCTGCCACTGGGGCGCAGGGGAACCTTCTCCAGAAAAGAAGGCCTGAATTAGTGCTCAAGTTTATACAAACAAAGCTAAATTCAGCAGGCCTGGATCTAGTCTCTGCTACAGCAAACAAGGCGCACCAATTTCAGTAAGAAACAGTTCAAATATGCAGGCACTATAAGCCTTTAACCAGAAATTCCCAGCTCAGAAGGGCAGAGTCCAGCCTCTCCTCCCTCAAGAGTGCAGACCACGAACCTTCTGGCCTGAAGCATAAGTGCTTAAACCAGAACTAATACACTTTTAGAATAACAGACATTGAGCCCTTAGTCAGCAGTTCCCAGCTTAGAAGGATGTAAGCTACCTGTCCTGCCACAACAGTGCAGACCACAAACCTTCTTAATGTAAAACAACTGGTCTGAAGCCCAAGTGCTTAAACCAAAAGGCTTAAAATGATAGCTACACTTTAATCAGGTTACTAACAAGCAGTAATAATTACAATTGAATACTTTTAAGAAGGCCTGGATTAGTTCTTAAGTTATGCAAACAAAGCTAGATTCAGCAGGCCTGGATCTAGTCTATGCTACAGCAAACAAGGCGCACCAATATATATTATTATCTAATAACAAAGGAACCTCTGAATGTGGTAGATGACCTTTTTGTAGTTTTGTATATAATGATAAGACTTTTATTCATCCTGTTTCTAAAAAGATCTATATTTTGAATGCGCATGGTAACTACAAAACTCAAAATTTTGATTTGGCTAGTTTTTGCCAAGCATAGTGTGAGGAAAACAAATCAGACTGCATTTGTAATCATCTGTCTGAGATTAGAAGAGAAGTACTCACAAATGCCCTATATAAACATATTAAAGATAAGGAACTTACATAGTTTTAAGATGTGAAGTTCTGTCTCACCGTTCATTCTTTACTGATGGGTTCGGCCAGTTGCAAAGCTCGAAGTCTTCAAATAGCTAGAGGCCAAGTCCCTATCCCATGATGTACCTAAAGTTACCTCAGATCTAGTCTGCCGCTGCAATAGATCAGATGTTCTGCATTAGCTCAGCCCAGTAAACACTGATTTTTCTACTTCTTTATTACGGATATTTAGATTAACTAAACTCTTACAGCTTTATAGTGTGTGTTACTGCATTTTAGTCCCTTCCTTTAGTGTTTTATACAAATCTTCTAGTTGGCCTCTTGTTTTATGCCTAGTTTAAAACTTTTGCTAGTTAATAAAGTGTGCTTAGTCAGGGACTTTTTTCACATTTTTTGCTAAAATGTTATTTAGTGTGTAGTGTTTCTTCTGTGTAGTGTGTTTAGCCTTCAGTTTTTTTAGGAAAGGCTTAAATTTATAATTACTGTTATAGTTTTTGTATTAACAGTAATTTGTCTGACTTGGATATTTCCTAGGATATTTAGACAGTGTGTTATCTTAGCAGCTATCTCCTTTTTTTTGCATAGTCTGCTTATATTGTGTGTTAGACAGATGTCCTTCATGTTTCACTGTTGCAGTCATTACATTTGGGTTAACTGCCTACAGGTAGCCCTCAGCTGGCCTGAATATCATAGTCTTGGATTCCTGCGTCGGATGCTGTCTCTTCTTCCATGACGTCAGGTTGTCAGGGGTATAAAACATGCAGCCGACGCCATTACATCAGTCTTTCTTGCCGTGCGGTGCCTGAAGCAGAAGCAGTTTGCAAGTGCCAGTCGGCCGATTTCTGAAATTTTCGTTTTCGAGTTTCAGAACCAAAGTCTTCAAAAAAAGCTAAGTACCCCATTGGGGATCCTTTTTCTTGCTCTTAACCGATGTCAGTAAAAGTTAACAATTGTTTTACCTGTGGAAAGGAAATACCTCAAAGGTTTTCATTTGTACTGCATTCCTTGCTTAGGCCCAGACCACGACGTCCCTCGCTGTCAGTTTTGTGCCTTATTCATCCCCCGAACTATTCGTCATTGGTCTATTTTTGCAGCAAATTATTTTGGTACTCGATATAACTATCCAGAAATGGCTTCGGTAAGCCATCCGACTACCGACATTCCAAAAAAAGTAAAGATAATAGGTAGAGAACAGACCACATAGGTCCAAAACTGCCGACGACACTTCCGTTAAGCTAGTCGCCATTACTCAGCAAGGTGCTTTTGCAACCCCTGATACCCACTACTTCAGATTCGCAGGCCTCTACTGAGACCCATTCGGAGTCTGGAATGCCACGAGATGCTTCTTCGACTATGGAACCTGTGGATGTCTCTACCTTGGATGGGTCCGGAGCCGCTGTGCAGGCACCAGCTTCTGAGGTTCTATTCAGGCCTACAGTTCTGCATTTCAAACAGATACCATCTTCTTCATCTAGGCCTAAAACTCGACCCACGCCTAGAAAACTGACGTCCAAACCACATGGTCAGGCCCATATGCCTAAAAAACAAATGCTTAGAATGGCTGAAGACCTTATTACTTTAATTAGGGGAAGCCAGCCTTCCCCCTCTGAGACCTAGAACTGATTTTCCTTCTGATTCTTCTGTTCAGGATTCTGAAATTTCTGTTTCTTCTGATTACCAGGATTTGCCCTTACCTACCTATGAGGATACTGATGCAGAGGATTCTGTTCCCTCTGCTTCCCCTCCAGAAGATTTTTTTGATGAAATCTTGCACTCTCTTAGGGAGCATTTCTGCTGGAAAAGCCAGGATTACTCTGACTCCAAAATGAGACTTAGGGAATTCTTACTCCTCCCTCAACACAGGCATATAGCTATCCCTCCTGTTCTGGACATTGTAGATGATGCCTTCTTGGAATCTAGCCTGGCCTCAGACACTTTTACCTCCAGCTCCCAGAAAACCTGACAGGTATTACAGAGTACCTGACTCTCACAAGTTCCTCTTCAAGAATCCTATTGCGGACCCAGAGACAATTTCCCAAGGACCAAAAGGCATTAAGGCTACTGCTGCCAAAAACCATACTCTGATGGAGATTCCAGGGCCTTGGACAGATTGGGTAAGAAGGTATACACTTCTGCTACTTTGACCATTAAGGCCTTAAATTGCCAGTTTCATATGTTAAAGTATCAGCAGCATATTATGGGACTACTTAAAACAGAAAATGATGATTCCTGACTGTGCTGAAAATAAAGAATTACAGGATTTAATGCATTCTGCTGAACAAGTTGGTAAACATACTTTGCAATGTGGTTTTGACTCTTTAGAAGCTTCTTGCAGGGCTGCTGTCACTGGGTCTGTACTTAAAGGCATGCTTGGCTTAAGGAGCAAAACCTGCCAGATCATGTTAAAGCTAAATTACTGGATGCTCCCTTAAAACCAAGACCGCCTGTTTGGCAACAAAGCAGAAGAAGTTCTTAAAAAGATAGAGGAATAAGCTAAATCTATGCAAACTGTTAAATATTTCCTGCAAGTACAGCCTCCCAGATTTAGTAGGCATTGGCCTTCTACGAATTGGCCCTTTCCAGTCTCTTCCAGGCTTTTTCAGTCCAAACCCAGGAATAGCAGACCACCTAGGCTACAGTCTCAAGGTACACATAGGCCTAAGTAGTGGGGGGCTCCCACTTCCAAAGCCAGAAGTAGTAAGACACCCCCCTATGACTTAACCTTAACCCTTCCAAGCCCTGCTCAAATGCCTGCACCTTTGGGGGGAAAACTCGACTGTAGGCAAAAAAACTGGGAACTCATTACCCAGGACAAATGGGTTTTAAATATAGTTTTCCAAGGATACAAATTTCACTTCCACACTTTACCAACCCCAAACGGTTGGCCAGACCTACCCCCAAATCAGTGGGCAGAGGCTCAACAGCAGGTTCTCTCTCTTCTAAGTATCAGGGCTATTCAACCTGTCCCAGCAGAAGAAAGGGGACAAGGTTTTTACTCAAGACTTTTCCTGGTACCCAGAAAAGACAGCTCCTGGCGTCCTATCCCGGACCTCTCTATTCTAAACAACTTTTTTGTAATCCCAAAATTCAAAATGCTAACACTTCAACAGCTGCTTTCTATGCTAGGAAAAGATGCCTGGTTGGCAACCTTAGACTTAAAGGAAGCTTACCTGCACATTCCAATAAGGGAATCTTGCAGGAAATACCTATGCTTCAAATCTTGCAGGAAATACTTACGCTTCAGAGCAGGCTCCATGCACTATCAGTTGTCTGCACTTCCCTTTGGCTTATCTACTGTGCTCAGGGTATTCACAAAGTGTCTAGCTCCAGACATTGCATTTTGCAGCCAGAGAAATATTCAGATATACCCATACCTGGACGATTGTCTAATTCAGGCAGAAAGCCAGGCCATGCTATTAAAACATCTGGCATTTGTAAAGAAACTAACTTTGCTGGGGTCCACCATAAATGAAAAGAAATCTCATCTGGTACCCTGCCAACAGATTGTATTCCTGGGAGCAAGCTTGAACACAACTTCCCAGATGGCTTATTGTACGCCAGAGAAACAAGTTTGACAGCCTACTTCAAACTACTGGCCACAAAAACCCAGCTATCTGCAAGGAAAAGTTTGTAAGCCCTGGGGTTCATGGCCTCTTGCATTCTACTAATTCCATATGCAAGATTGCATATGAGGAAACTACAGTGGTATCTAAAAAACCTATGGTGTCAACATTCTCAGGACCTGGAATCAATGATTCCTATCATTCCTTGTAGGAAGACAGAGTTCCTTTGGTGAGCAGAGGCCTGCCACCTCAGCAAGGGTCTCCCTCTCAATCTGTCTCCCGCTGCCCAAACCCTGACTACAGATGCATCAGACTATGCATGGTGGGGCTCACTTGGCAGGGCAGTACATTCAGGGCAAATGGAACCAGAGTCAGATGCACCTGCATATCAACCAAAAAGAAATGTTAGCTGTACAGAATTCACTGACAGCCTTCAAAGACAGCATCCTTCCAGGACAGTTATTGATAAAGACAAACAACACTACAGTTATGTGGTACATAAACAAGCAGGGAGGAACCCACTCGTACCCTCTCTGCAGTCTAGCCATGCCTCTGTGGAACACAGCCTTGAGCTACCAAGTGCACCTACAAGCTCAATTCCTGCCAGGCCAGCTAAATTCACTGGCAGACGACCTAAGCAGAAATTTCATGGACCCACACGAATAGAAACTGGAACCAAAAATATTCAACCTCTTGAGGAACAAATGGGGGACTCCAGAGATAGACCTGTTTGCCTCCCCTCAGAACTACCAATTGGGCAAATTCTGCACAAAGACTCCCCACAATCAAGCTTGGAAAGTGGATGCCCTGTCCTTTACCTGAGAAAGCCTCTCAGTTTAAGCCAAGGACAATACTGATTGCACCAGACTGGCCTCGCCAGCACTGGTACCCCCTCTTGCGCAGTTTGGTACTGCTGGAGCCATGGCACCTACCTCAGACCCTTCCCTGCTGTCCCAGCAGGTGGGCTAGATTCTGCACCCTCAGCTTCAAACCCTGAATCTTGCAGCCTGGCTAATTCCTTCAGCTCTCCAATAACATCCCTCAGTAAGCAGGGGCTAGATGTCATTCTGGAAGCAAGGAGGCCTAGCACTAGAAAATCCTATGCTGAAAAGTGGAAAAAATACTGTTCCTGGAACGAGACTCAGGGGGTGGGCACAATGGTGCCCAGCTTACAGAAATGCTCCACAAGGGTCTATCCTTCTCGTCAATTAAAATTAATGCCTCTGCCATTTCAACAGATTATAATACTGAGCCACCCCTCTTCTCTCACCCCATGCTAAAGCAATTCCTCAGAGGGACTAAAAATTTAAGACCACCCCCCCCCCCCCCCCAGGCGAGCCCATACTCCAACCTGGGACCTTAACTTTTGTATTGGAAAAGCTCACTCTCCCTCCATTTGAACCAGCTGCAACTGCAGAATTGAAATTCCTTTCTTGGAAAACAGCCTTCCTTCTAGCATTCACTTCAGCAAAGAAGTGTGTCTGAATTACAGGTCCTCATGGCAGTGGAGCCCTTCATTACATTCCATGCAGACAGGATTTCCCTCAGGACCAATCCTGCCTTTATGCCCAAGGTGGTGTCTAGTGTGGCCCTTAATCAGTCCATTCATTTGCCTACTTTTTTCCCTAATCCACAAAACAAAGGAGAAACGAATACTGCACTCCTTGGACGTGCACAAACAACTTAGATTTTATTTGGACAGGATTAAGCCTCTCGGAAAATCTGAACAGCTGCTAGTTGGCTTTGCTGTAGGGGCAGAGGGGAAGGCCATTTCAATGCAAATCATTTTTAAATGGATAGCCCATTGCATTCATTTCTGCTATAAGCACCATGGAAAACCTACTGCACAGGGGATAAAAATCACATTCCACCAGGGTTGCATCTACCTCTACAGAGGAGTCCCTGCCAGGGACATCCTAGAAGCTACTACCTGGAGCTCTGTACATACCTTCACCAAGCATTACCACATGCCAATTTTTTCTAATTCCGGAGCTGGTTTTGCCACTGCAGTCTTGCAGGGCTTAATAGCTGGCCCTAATGTTCTTTAACTTCCTCCTCCCCTTCCTTAGCTTTGGGAATCAACCCAAATGTAATTACTAAAACAGTGAAACATGAAGAACATAGTACAGTTGTGTACACTTACCAGATGTTGGAGTGCATTCACTGTTGCAGTCCTGGTTACCCTCCCTCCAGCCCCCTGACTTCTCTTGGCTCTACCTTTGCTTCTTGTTTTAAGCTTTCTGGTGTATTTGCTTTTTGATGGAGGTGTAGCATATATAATTGCTTCCCATTGTGGGGGCACCTGATATTTGGGGCAAGAAAAACTGATGAAATGGCATCGGTTGCATGTTTTATACCCCTGACGTCATGGAAGAAGAGACAGCATCCGATGCAGGAATCCAAGACTTTGATATTCAGGCCGGCTGAGGGCTACCTGCAAGCAGATAACCCAAATGTAATGACTGCAACAGTGAATACACTGCAACAGTGAATACACTTGAACATCTACATTTATAGTAAGTGTACACAACTGTACTTTGTGGGGACAGTAAAGGCATTTTCTGTCACTTTTATATTGACCTTTGCATTTCTTGTGTGTGTGTGTGTGTGTATGTGTGTGTGTGTGTCTTAGCCTGTTTTTTTTTTTAAGGCTTCTTTTAGCTAATTACTGTTAAAATTGTGTTTCTGTGACAGTAATTTTTCTCTAAGATTTCTAATGGCTGACCAAGACAAGCACCCCAAGTCTGGGTTTAAAAAGTGCCCAAAGTGTGCCCATAAAATGTCTGTAACAGCCACGTTAATTGTGTATACTGTCTAGGAGCCCTACATTTACAAGACAGCTGTGCTGTATGCCATTCCTTCTCCTCAAGGGTCTTACAGGAAAGGAAGAGAAAATTGACTGACAAAGGGTTGTTGAAACTGTCGTTTCAGGAAGCTTTGAGTGATCAAGATGGATCCAGCAAGTCCCCAAAGTCTTCCAAGACTTCAGACTCTTTTAGGAAATCAAAGAAATCCTTGACTTCAACTCCCCACTGCCTTTGGAACAGACGGTCTTTACTTTTTGGAGCTGGTCCCCAGTCTTGGAACCAGTGTCCGAAGCTCCCAAGAGTCCATTGCTTCAGTTGGTACCACCTTTGGTGCGCTCTTCTCGGTCCTCTATCAGCCTTTCAGATCTGGATGTGGATCGTGTGGTGCAGAAGCTGTTATCGGCACCGGCCTTGGCAAACATTTTTATCAGCTTTGACCCAAATGGCTTTGGAGCCGAAGACCCTTGCACCAGTTCAAACTATTCCTCCTCTGAGCCATGCTGGTCCTTCGGAACCAGAGGAGTCTAACCTATTAGTGGGACCCTCAGAGCTGACACCTGCTCCACTGTCTTCGGCTCCATGCACTCTGATGTTCTCGGTGCCAATCGAGGACTCTAGGAGCTGACACTCTCTGGTCGGATCTGGGGAGGATAGTTGGACCGACTTGTCGGTTCCAACTCTGCCTCTCGAGGCTTCAGCTCGGATGAGCTCAGCTCCTACCTCTGGTTTGGAGCCCAGTGTCCCGGTGCTGGGGGTATCAGTGGTGTCTTTGGATCTGTCGGTTCCCTTGCATTGAAGCAGAGGTCCTTTCGATGCCATGAGGAGAGTCATGTCTCTTAAGACATCCTTGACCTCAGGTCTGGCTTCCTCCTCCCCGAAAGTGCCTGTGTCTGCTTCTGCATCACACATCCTGACCAAGCGTAGAGACCCAGAACCTCAGGAAGCCCCATTGGGTGGCCCTTGCTCTTCTGAGATCTCACCAGAAGCTCCCACTGATTAGGTTTCCAGGAAGAGGTTGTGTAAGAGGAAACATCTAGACTCCCCTAAGGAGTCTCTAACATCAGATACTGACTTAGATGAGTCAGAAGGGTCCCCACGGTCCCCCTCTGAAGATCTCATTTGCTAAGATACTTGAAATTCTTAGGCAGAGGGGTGACTGGCAGTCCAAAAGCACTACTGAGGATGAGTCAGTTCTCCTGAAGACTTTCAGGTCTCAGCCCTCCACCTGTTTGGTGCCTCCGCCCTTCACTGAGCTGATGGTCTCACGAAGGGCATGGGAGTCTCCGGATACTATGGAATCTGTCCCTAGGAAGCCTAATAAGTTGATTTCTGTCCCACTTGACAAGTAATTTCTAACAAAAGGTGTTCCAGTTGATGCCGTGGTGGTGGCAGCCACCAAAAAGGAAATGTCTGAGACTTCATCTATCCATCCTCCTAACAATGACTCCAGGATCGTGGATATATATGGGAAGCGCATGTTTAGTTCAATGGCCTTTGCCCTTCGTTTGCTCAACTATTTAACCCATTTTACCAGGTTACAAAAAGATCTCCTTAAGGAGCTAGGAGATGCTCTTCAGGGTACAGTAGCTGCAGGAGCTTCCGACAAAGTTACCACCCAGCCTGCTACCCTCAGTTTTATAGTAAACTCATCCATGCACCTCATCTCTTATGCAGCTGATGGAGCGAGTAGGGCAGCGGGTACAGGAGTTGCTCTTAGGAGACACTCCTGAATGCATTTGCGTTCCTTCATGGAGCCCTTCAAGTCTTCCTTCGTGAATACTCCCTTTGATGGCTCATCCCTTTTCAGGCCTAAAGTGAAGGAAACCTTAACCAAGTGTGAACAGGATGGAAAGACTCTGCCATCGGAGTCCATTTTTCCACCCCTACCCGACCCTACCCTACGGGTCAAAGGGGAGGAGAAAATGTGGTTCCGAAAAGTGGAAGGAGCCTTTCAGGACACACGTGGTGAACCCTCCCTCCAGAGGCAGAGGAGGGGGCAATAATGGAAGATGCTACCCTCGCGGTAGAGGGGGTCCGCAACACCTGGGCGTCAGAGATCACTTCTATGGGAAGACCTACCAGGAGGCCAGACTGTCCTGCTATGGAGGCAGTTGGGGGTTGCTTATCTTTGTATCCAAATGCCTGGCTCAAAATAACAAAAGCCAGCAGGGTACATAGTATCATTTCCAGAGGATACTTCATCCCATTTGCCACACCCCCTCCACCCATAAGAAAAATCCCGGATGTTCCACCCAGTTTACAGGGAACAGGCAACAATAGAGGTCCAAACGTTGCTAAGAAAAGTGTCATCCAACCAGTCCCAGCAGACCAGACAGGATCCAGAACTTACTCTAGATTCGTTTTGATTCCAAAGAAGACGGGGGACTGGAGACCCATATTGGACCTCAGCAGACTGAACCAATACGTAAAGAAAGAGAAGTTCTGGATGGTCACACTTCAGTCTATACTTCCCTTCATAAGGAAAGACAATTGGATGTGCTCGGTAGATCTCAAGGATAGATCTCAAGCCACATAAAAATGGCCGGGCCATCCAGGGATCATCTGCGCTTGTAGGTAATCTCTCCTTCCTCTCAGGAGCTAGAAGGCTTCTAGGCGTGTGCCTCCTGTTAAGTCTATTTAGACTTCTGCCACTCCGAACCATGCTTTTCAGAACAAGCTGGGTTCTGTTTAACAGTTTGCTTCCTCCTTCCCTCGGTCAGGTTCCCATGCCCCTCAATTTATTTATTTTATTTATTTATTATTTATTTATTTAAATTTGTTGACCGGGAGTGTCCGACTGGACGTGGGTCCATTTTCAGCGGAGGCCCGGGAAGAAAAGCTCCACAGTAAAATAAACAGACAGTAGTTACATTGGATTACATAGCGATTAACAATCTAACATAGAAATTACTTACAACATATTTACAGATGAAGAACATAGTACATCAGTAGACAACTAGAATCTTTATCTGTGAAGTACATAACAGGCATTAACAAATGTAAAAATGAGAAGTTCCTCCTGTATAATAAGTACTAGGCTTATGAGCATCTGATCAATCTTTCCCTCTCTCTTCCAAACTAGCTTTGAATCACTTCAGACTCTTGGGTTCTGTCCATTATTCACCAGGGATGTTTCATAGTTTGGAAGTCCCTTCCTCCCTTTTCAGACATTTCTCAACTTCAATGGAAACAACTCTCTCATTTCCCAGAGGTTCTTCAATCTATTTTGGCTCAGAGCACCATAGAAGATATGCATCCTGCCTTGGTAGGGAAGGGATTTTATTCCAGAATGCTTTTGGTCTCATGAAAGGAGGACACATGGAGACCAATTCTGGATCTTTCTCAGCTGAACACCTTTTTCAAAACCCCTTCCCTTTGGGTGTTGTATCTGCAGGCATTATTTCCTCTTCCTCTGCCCCCGGCCTTTCTGGTATCTCTGAATCTCAAGGATGACAAAACAGTGTAAGAAACTTCTCTGTGTGGAAGATTCTCAGACCATATATCTCTAGTTAATCACTGTATATTAATCAGATCAGACAAAAGTAGTAAAAGTAACTAACTTAAACTCATCAAGTAAAAAATAAATAAATAAAAATATATAATTGTACAAAATTACTAAGTATTCAAAAGTAATCCAAGCAAGGCAGGCAGTCTGTTTCCAGTCGAAAATCCTTTATTAAGTACACAGACAAGCGATCCAAGTAAAACAAAAATAGAGTAATAATTTCCTCACAAGCTTTCTAAATATATATATATATATATATATATATATATACACTTTTTATCAGGCAAGGGAGTGGTTTATTGTGCTGTAAAACAATGTTATTGGTACACATGTTACATTCACATCCCTTCCCCCATCAGTGTGACATTCGAGCTAGTCCTGCCCTACTTAGTAGCTGTCATAATATAACCCTTATGTACTTTAAATAAAATTTATAATGATGTGGTACCTCTTATTTATCCAGATAATTAAGTCTGTGATTTTATCCAAGACAATATACTTCATGGCTGGAAATATATCAACTTTAGTCCATTTGGCAATCAAAAAATATATACGTATACACTTTGGATGTAAAAAATTAATTGCAAAAAAATCATATTCTATTTTCATAACCTATTGTTAACAAAGATCGCTTTCATCCTTTTAGACTTCTTCGGGTCAGTGTACAAGAACCCTAAAATCTATAAAAATATATATAATTAGTATTGTTATTACACTTCATATTGAATAAAGTGGTAAAAAGAGAACCAGAAAAAGAAAAACTAATAATAAGAAATGTATGATGGAAAATATACACTTAAATTACAATTGATTTAAAATGGTATTTAAAACCAACTGGTAGAATAAAATAAACAATGTGACAATTTTCTAAGTTTCAGTGCATTTTTAATTGAACTGTCCAGACTTCCTAAAAGTGTTCAGCTTTAATTGCTACATGAGTTCATATTTCTCCAGAATATTCGGGATGTCTCCTTCAAGATCACCCATGTCTATGCGATCCAGGATCTGGAACTTAAAACCTGTGTGTCTTTTATGAAGAGAAGGGTGTTTGGCTAGCACATTATTTTTACATTCAGAGCGGATTTCTGACAGATGACATGAAATCCTACGCTCGAGTTTATTTACAGCCTTGCCCCCTCTGGCTATCAGTACTCTGTAGAAGCCTTTGACATCACAGAAGGATCAGGACAGGAACATAAGCCACAGAGGCAACCAGAACTGGCAAAGAGTTCTACAGGATGAATTACAGGACTACCAGGACAACCGGGATCGCAGACAATCCAGCTACCAGGAGCAGTAGTGCCTTCACAGAGACCAATTTCTTCAGGAAGACCAATATCGACAGCACAGACATCACACCAATACCAAAGCCAGCACCAGTACCAGAACAAGGACGGCCACCACCAGACCCCCAGAGCTTGTCCCTCTTACCAGCTTCCCCCCTACCATAGTGAGGAATACTACAACCCACTGAGATTCCAGAAAGCAGAGGAGGAATTCCAGAGGTCTCATACTCTATCCACGAACCCCCAGGGAGACAGGAAAACCAAACAGTGGACAGGGGTGAGGGAAATACAATACCTGGGCAATCCCGACTGGAACCCAGACTACAACTCAGGTCCCAGGCTCAAACGGAGGAACCAACCACATTAACAGGTACAATAACAATAACAAGTGCTGCACTTATCTGGAACCACTGTGTTAAAGCAATGACTGAAGATGAAGTGTGTTGTCCAAAGGACTTACTTTTGTACCAAGCTGCAGGAGTGAGGTTGCAAAAATACTGATAGACCTTAAAATGTTTGTGAGTAAGATCAAATTAAGGGTACAGTTTCATGGCAAAAGTAATGACATTGAAACTATAAAAAGGCCTAGCAGCTATTGTCCACCACTGCATCAAACATTAGCTGCTTTCAAAGTGAAATGTGAGATGAATATCAGGAAACCTCCTAAGAAAAAACTCTATAATTTAACACAGGGAGAAAGAAAAGCATTGATTGAGCTAGGCAATGATATATCCAGGTGTGTAATGAAGGCAGACAAGGGAGGAGAGGTATACTTGTGACAGATACCACTAGCTAAAACCAAAAGATAGAGAACATGCTGGAGGATAACATATTTTATGAGTTATTTACCATGGATGACATAAAAAGAGCATATGATTTATTGAAAACTAATCTCATCACATGGGAAGAAAACCTTGTTACTGAAAATCTTTATAATTATTTATGGAGCCCATGCCCACATTTACCTTACTTTTTTGGAATACTAAAGCCACACAAGAACAGAGAAGATCCACCTTATAAACTGGTGGTAGCAAGTGGAGTTTCCCTTACTGAAGCCACGGTCATTTACCTTGATTACTTGCTAAAACCTTTAGCAGAAAAGAATAAGTCATACATAAGAGACTCAATGGAATTTTTGAGGAAAATAAAAAACATTACAGTGGAAGAAGGCAGTATTTTATTAACTATTGATGTGGAATCCTTGTACACAGTGCTCCCTCACAGTTACTGTATAACAGCAGCAATGGAGTCTTTTAAATTAAGCAAGGTACACAGGCACAACTGCAAAAGTTAAGCAAGCTCATTAATCTTGTACTGGACTTCATTTTCTTTACTTTCAATGGCAAACACTACAAACAAAAAACTGATATAGCAATGGGGGCTGTCATGGCTCCCAGCATGGCTAACATAGCCCTGGGCAAGTGGGATGAAGACTTTGTTTTAAACAACACAGACTACATGCGGCATATCACATACTATTTATGTTTTATTGACAACATCTTTGTGTGTGAAGGTGACATCTTGCATCTTGGAGATTTTATCACTTACCCCAATCAAATAACCCCCTTCCTGAAGTTTACCTCTTCCCATAGCTATACTTCAACCACTTTCTTAGATATGCAGATTTCCAAGGACACCAGCAATAACAGAATCACCACTGATCTATTCAGAAAACCAACGAGGGTTAACTTATTACTCCACAGTAAAGTCTACATCCTAAAAAAAACAAGTGTAATGTAGTGAAGTCCCAAGGCTATAGATTAGCTAGACTTACCACAGAGATGGAACCATTTTTGAGAAATCTGAACAATTTAGAGAATGATTTTCTAGTGAGAGGCTATGAAAGTCAGATGCTAAAAAACATCCTGGAACCCACTATAGAACTGAAAAGGACTGAAGAACCTTCACTCAACCTCCCAGTAGGAGAATGATAAGAAATTCCACAGAGAAGAACAAATGCAAAAATAGCTGCAGCCTGACATACACTTTGGATGATCACAGTATCAAAAATGTTATTGAAGAAAACTGGGACATTGTCACAGGAAACCCTTTTCTGATTAACATCTTAGGTGAAGCCCCATCCTTTATTTATAGGAAGGCCAGGAACATTAGAAGTTTTGTTGAATTTAAACCTAGACCATATGAGAGAAACACTAAACGATGTGAAACTAATTGTACGTTTTGTATATTTGTACAGCAAGGTAATAGTTTTTATTGCCCTTATTTAAAGAAAATCATTAAGACCAGTGCAGGGGGTGACTTACACTACAAAAGTAGTGTACAGGGCACAGTGCAATGAATGTGATGCATTCTATGTGGGCAAGACTGTAAATAAACTCAAGTGTAGGATTTCATGTCATCTGTCAGAAATCCGCTCTGGATGTAAAAATAATGCACTAGCCAAACACCTTTCTCTTCATAAAAGACACACAGGTTTTAAGTTCTAGATCCTGGATCGCATAGACATGGGTGATCTTGAAGGAGACGTCCCAAATATTCTGGAGAAACATGAACTCATGTGGCAATTAAAGCTGAACTCTTTTAGGAAACCTGGACTAAACTACTACTGTTAAATTAAAAGTGCACTGGAACTTAGAAAATTGCCACATTGTTTACATGACTAATTTTATTTTATTCTACCAGTTGGTTTTAAATACCATTTTAAATCAATTGTAATTTGTGTATATTTTGTTTCCATCATCATACATTTTTCTTTGCTTTTTCTGGTTCTCTTTTTACCATTTTATTCAATATGATGTGTAGTAACAATATTAACTAATTATACAATTATATATTTTTTATAGATAGTTTTTAGGGTTCTTGTACACAGACCTGAAGAAGTCTAGAAGGACGAAAGTGATCTTTGTTAACAATAGGTTATGAAAATAGAATATGATTTTTACAATTGATTTTTTACATGCAAAGTGTATATATTTATATATATTTTTTGATTGCCAAATGGACTAAGGTTGGTATATTTCCAGCCATGTAGCAAATTGTGTTGGATAAAATCACAGACTTAATAATCTGGTTAAATAAGCAGTACCACATCATTAGAAATTTTATTTAAAGTACATAAGGGTTATATTATTATGACAGCTACTAAGCAGGGCAGGACCTGCTCGAATGTCACACTACTGGGGGAAGGGATGTGAATTCAACATGTGTACCAATAATATTTTGTTTTACAGCACAATAAACCGCTCCCTTGCCTGATAAAAAGTGTTTATATATATATATATATATATATATATATATATATATATATATATATATATATATATATATATATTTTTTTTTTTTAGAAAGCCTGTGAGGAAACTATTACTCTGTTTTTGTTTTACTTGGATCGCTTGTCTGTGTAGTTAAAGGATTTTTTGACTGGAAACAGACTGCCTGCCTTGCTTGGATACTTTTGAATACTTAGTAATTCTGTACAGTTACATTTTTTTTTTTTTTTCACTTAAGACGGGTTTGTTCGCTACTTCTACTACTTTTGTCTGATCTGATTATTATACAGTGATTAACTAGAAATATATGGACTGAAAATCTTCAGCATAGAGAAGTTTCTTACACTGTTTTGTTTTTGGACCCACTACACTTGTTTATTGGGTTGTTTTGAGACTTCGGGGATACCACAGAGATTACTTTTTTTTTTTTTTTAATCTCAAGGATGCATATTTTTACATCCCCATCCATTCCCCTCTTCATGAGATTTTTACATTTCTCTGTCTCTTCTTACATTTTCAGTTCCCTGCTTTGCCCTTTGGCCTCTACTGTCTCAAGGGCATTCCCCAAATTCTGCAATCCTGTCATTTTTTTTGCAGGATTTGAGGAATTCAGATCTTTCCTTGTCTAGATGATGTGCTTATTCAAGCTCATTCCCCCAACACTCTGCTTCAGGATCAAAGTTTACTGTTCCCCATTACAGTGTCTGGGCTTGACCATAGACTTCCAGAAATCAGATCTGATGCCTTCCCAGGATCATATTTTTCTTGACTACAGACTTCCGACAATTCCCATGCTGGCATCTCTGCCTGCCCCCAAGGCTGTCTCTCTGATTGCCTTTTTCCAATCCCTTCGTTCTCTGTTATCTATCAACGCCAGGAAATTTCTCAGGGTGTTCTGGTTCATGGCTTCCACTATTCCCATGCTCCTCCTCACCAGGATCCATAAGAAGAAGCGTCAGTGGTACCTCAAATCAGTGCAGCTTCAACACTGCCATCCTCTGTCTCAAGCTTGAGCTTCAGTGGTGGATTTGTAAACTTTCACTCAACCTAGGCTTCCTTTTCAAGCTCCAGTTCCAACATGGAGCTCTTTACAGATGCTTCAGACAGGGGATGGGGTGCCTCTTTTGGCCTCCTAAGGGTTCAGGGTCTCTAGACTCCTCAGAGGTCAGATTACATCAGTATAAAGGAGATGAAGACTGCTTCTGGCTCTTCAGCCTTTTCCTTCCCTATTTCATCCCAGGCCCCTCACGTTCTCCACAGACAATACCACAGTGTTGTGATATGTCAACAAGCAAGGATGCGCAAGGTCTTATCTTCTTTGCAAACTAGCTCTTCAGGTGTGGGATCTAGCTATCCAGTATCAAGTGACTGTTCAGGCAGTTTATAGTTCCTCAGAACACAATCTAGTGGCAGACTTCTTGAGCAGGTCCAGCACACAAGGAAACAAATGGATGCTTCACAGAGATATGTTCCTGGATATTGTCCATTGGTGAAGTATTCCTCAGGCAGATTTTTTCCTGCATTCTGAACAGACAACTTTGTTTATTCTATTCAAGAGTCTCGAGTCCTCTGGCTTGGAAAGTGGTCAACCCTGTCTTTTCCTTGGAAGGGTATGTTTCTGTACACCTTCCCTCCTTTCCAGTTATCACAAATCTTGCTCAAGATCAGGCAGGAATCTCTCAAAATCTTGCTAGTGACTGTTTTGGCCCAGACAGCATTGTTTTCCCCTTCTTTCTCAATTTGCTAGGGGCAGTTAACACAAGTTACCACACTGAATAGATCTTCTCACCCTGAGGACATTTCAGGTTCTGCAGGAGGACAGGAAATCATACATGTCCAAATGAAGCAATTTTCTGTCTGATCTCTGCATCACCATCAGGATCCCCTATCTGTGGAGGATCCTCTGGTTCTCTTATTTGTGTGATCTGCTCCATGCTGGGTTGGCATATTCTTCAGTTAAAGCTTAACTGTCAGCAATTTCTGCTTGAATGCCTTTGACCCCCTCCTCTTGCGTCTAGATTTAAAGTCAAGCAGTTTCTTAAAGGCATCCTTCATATCAAACCCCCCCCCGCCAGAAACCTATTCTGTTTTCCTAGGATGTCAACCTGTACTTGAAAAATTGACTCAGGCTCATTTTGAGCCTGCTTAATTGGCTTCCTTACAACATTGTATTTGGAAGACTGTTCTCTTGGTTCTCACTAAAGCCAAGAGAATGTCTGAACTTCAGGCTCTCATGGCTATGGCTATTCCTCCTTATTTCGTTTTCCACAGAGACAGATTGTCTTTTCATATTTGTCCTTTTATGCCCAGGGTGGTCATAGAGTTGCCCCCAGGGTGGTCATAAAGTTGCCCCTTAGCTAGTCTGTTAATCTTCCTTCATTTTTTCCTTCTCCATAGTCTGCCAGTGAGAAGGTTCTTCACACCTTGGATTTGCTTGGACAGCTTAGATGTTATTTGGATGAAAGTAATGTTATTTGCAAATCTGTGCAGCTTTTTGTTTCCTTTCATCACTTGACTTTGGGTTTGGCTGTTTCTAAACAAACATCCTCCTCCTGGATTTCTAAGGCCATTTCATTCTGTTATTCTTTTCATGCAAAATGTCTTTCTTTGTCAGTAAAGGCACATTCTTCTAGGACATCTGTCTGCCCCAGTGCATTTTACAAGGGCCTGGATACCAATTCCATCCTTGAGGCTTCTACTTGGTCCTCTTTTCATGCTTTCACTAAGCATTACAAGTTGTTCCAGATCCAGGGTAGGCTTTGCCAGGGCTATCCTGCATAGGTTTGTTGAGGACTCATTTGTGCCTTCCTCATCCCAGCTTCCTCTTAAGTTGTTGTACTCTCCCTTAAGTAAAGAACACTACAACGGTGATATGGAAGGACCTAGTACAGTTGTGTAAAATCTTGTCATAACAGTAGATGTCCCTTTCTTCACTGTTGCAGTGTTCACTTCCTTCCCTCAAACCCCTCTCTTCTAGCTCTTGCTCCATAGTTTTCTTGGCTTCCTGACCAATGGAATTTTTTTCTCCTTTTGGATGCATATGTTCTCCTTGTCCCTAAGGGCATTCTGTTCCTCTTGGGGCTTTTTCATTTCGAAGTGTGTCATCTGTAAATCACATTTATGCCCTACACCTTGCTTGGGGAGCCTTACATGTGACATACGGTGCCATTAAGAACTAAAAGCTTTGGTATACTGGCCTGATGTTGGGCTATCCTTGGCAGGAGATCCCTTAGGTAGACTACTGCAAAAGTGAAGAGAAGGACATCTGCTCTTATAGTAAGATTGTACACAGCCATATTTTCTGTACTGTATCAGTCATTTAGTACATCAGAATGATGCAAACAATTGATAGTGCTTGCAGCCTTGAACAAGCAAAATTACTAAAACAGTTATTTACAAGTAGGAAACATTTTTGCACCACCCCCCCCCCCCCACAGTTGGAACATTAAATATACCAACTCTGAGATCACACAATGGGGGGCATTTCCCTTACCCCACTGTCTCCTCCTAATCTTGCCAAAATGTATATCACTACACCCCTTAGCAGTATAAACGAACAGATTATAACTGTTCTGTTACACTGCTGTACAGAAATGATCTGCACTTCATCAACATACTTCATTCATAGATGTTAAGTGCATTCGTTGGAATGAAGGAAAATGGATTTCAGTGATTGCAGATAGAAAAATTGACCATCACCCTATCCGTACTTGTACACCAGTTGTACTTTTTAATGGATTCATTACAAATAATTAACTAATTCTTAAAAAAAACACATTTTTAGTCGTCTAAGCACATCACCTTTCAAAGCTGACTTGCTTTTGCATTAGTTATTTATTTTACAGTAAATGGCTTACTTGTCCATTTTGTGGAGTTGTTCATTTGGACTCCCAAGCCACTAAAACATCAGCATCAGACTGCCAAAAGCAGTGGCTTAGCACAGACTACGTGAGTAAATTTTTCTTGAGTGCTGACTGACATTCTGTTTCTGAAACTCTGGCAGATGCTTGGTGCTAGTTAAATCTAGGTTCTCTGTGTTTTATGAATCTGGAACACAGTTTTGCTCAAAGTAGTACAAATTCAATACAAACCTGTGCATTTGTGTTAATATTTTTTTAAAATTCCTGTCATTTGATATTGTGTGATGCAGACATGACTGTTTTGGCAATTAAATCAAATGGAAGCAGCATAGCATAGAAGTTTTTGCAGGCTTGTTAACACTGCAATTACATTTTATATTTCAATGCCTGCAGTGGCAGTTCAGGGAATGGGAGTCTAGCACCTCTTAGCAACCTCCCAACAATGTTTCAACCATTCGGGCAGTCTTCAGAGAAGTGCAGCAAGTATCTTTCCTCTTCTGGTTATGCTGTACCCATTTATTACAGGCTTACATGCATCATGTTAGTGTTCATCCTGAACCTGACTTCAGCTTTTTGTTTTTTGTTCCACAAGTTTCACATTTCTGCATTTCTGAACAGGTTGTTTGTAATGGTACTTATGGAATTACGTTTTGTTTTTCAATTTTTAAGGAGCTGCAGACCCGTAAAATTAATGAGTTGTATCAAAGTGTGCAGCGAGCACAAGAACAGGCTGTGAAGCTGAAACAGGAACAGAGAATTAAGGAGCTATCACAAAAGGGGCATAACATTTCAAATCTTCAGTGGCGTCTTGGTGGTGAGTATGCTAAACAGCTTGCTTCTTGTATTTTGAGGATCTTCTGCAACAGCATTTCCAGCCGTGGAGTAACATCATAAAGGTTCTCCCATTATTTTCCCTGGCATCTGTTCACTGCAAATTTTTCATAATCATCATTATCATTATTTTTTGCTGCAATTGTTGAGTTGCTAATCACAAATATTGGTTTAAACTATTGAAAACTACTAATACAGTACTGTCTACAGGGAGGACACTGACATCTGTAGTCCAACATTTCCCACATGGCAGAATGATTGTAGCAACATTTATAGAACTATTGTTATACTTATAAATTGCATTTTCTGTAGTACTGTGTATAAGTGGGAATGTTGCCCTTTAACCATCCCTTTGAAAATGTTCAGGGGTTAAAGGGTTGCCAGCCTCATTGTAGGCACTTTTATGGAAAATAGTGTTTGCAAACAAGCAGACGTGCTTAATACTTACTATTGTATAATATTCATAACCCATAATGCATATAATTCTGCATTCTTAATAGATTCCTGGTGAAATATTGAGACCTGTAGTTGCAGGCCTTTAAATCACAACACTAAAATGCATAAAGGAGAATGTGTACTAAGTCCAGGGTTGAGGTACCTCAAAGGATCCCCCTTACTTTTACTTCAAGATACAATAGTCTTGTAGTAAGTGTGCGTGTCTGTGTATGTGTACAAATACACTCGCACATACATAGATACGTACACTCATGTGTGTGTGTGTATGTGTGTGTGTATATATATATATATATATATATATATATATATATATATACATACATATACACACACACACACACACACACACACACACACACACGTGTGTTTGTGTTAGTCACGGAGTATGTGGAGTCTTGCTTCTTTGAATGTGCAACTTTGCAAATTGAAACCATCACCCACAACCCATCAACACCAAGAAGAGAGTTTTGAATGCACCTAATACATATATATATATATATATATATATATATATATATATATATATATATATATATATATATAGATATAGATATAGATATAGATACACACACACCCTTTTTCTTGGACACTTGGTAGCCCTCACTTTCCAGCTGGGTGATCTGGAGTTTTGTTGAGTGTGCCTATGCTTTATGATTTACAGTTTCATAGAATGGTGACATGACATACACCCTGTCTTTTTTGTATAGGTGCACAGACAGATATACACTCATACATGTGTATATGCATGTGTGTGTTTGGGGGGACTGGTATATGTAAATAGCAGGGATATTGTAGTGCAATTCTCAGGTGTACCTTAAAGATAGTCCCCTTGTAAAAGATGATATTAGAGTGAATGTTGGCATCAGCTCAATGGACATGGGCTTCCTGAGGCAGTGTAACAATTGCCTTATGCACACTGACAACCACTTAATTCTTGAACAGATAAATATAGCATGTGAGAGATGTGGTTGCACATTGACACTAGAGACTAGACTCTCACATACAAACCCAAAAAGCAACAAATAAGTTGACAGCGACTCGCACACACTCACCACACCTGCAGAGGACCACACACATACAATGGATATAAAAAGTGTACATACCCCTGTTAAAATGCCAGGTTTTTGTGATATAAAAAATGAAACCACAATAAATCATTTCAAAACTTTTCCCACCTTTAATGTGACCTATAACCTGTACATTTCAATTGAAAGACAAACAAATTCTGTTAGGGGAAAAATATAATAAACGTACAATAAGCTGGTTGCATAAGTGTGCACACCCTTAAACTAATACTTTGCTGAAGCACCTTTTGATTTAATTACAACATTCAGTCTTCTTGAGTAGTAGTCTATCAACATGGCACATCTTGACTTGGCAATATTTGCCCACTCTTCCTTGCAAAAGCGCTCCAAATATGTCAGATTGTGAGGGCATCTCTTGTGCATAACCCTGTTCAGGTCACCCTCCCCAGGTTTTCTATTGGATTAAGGTCTGGGTTCTGGCTGGGACATTCCAAAACTTTAATTTTCTTCTGGTGAAGCCATTCTTTTGTTGATTTGGATGTATGCTTGAGGTCATTGTTGTGTTGAAAGATGAAATTCCTCTTCATCTTCAGCTTTCTAGCAGACACCTGAAGGTTTTTACCACCGGCCCCTAGAAAACCTGACAGGTACTACAGAGTACCTGATTCTCTCAAATTTCTCTTTAAGAATCCTATTGCGGATTCAGAGACCATTTCCAATGGACCTAAAGGTATTAAGGCTACTATAGCCAAAAACTCTACCCCTTCAGACAGGGATTCCAAAGCTTTAGACAGATGGGGTAAGAAGGTATATACCTCTGCAACTCTTGCCATCAGGGCATTGAATTGCCAGTTTCACATGTTGAAGTACCAGCAACATATTATGGAACTAATTAAACAAAAAAATGGTGTTACTTCCAGATTGTGCAGAAAATAAAGATTTACAAGAGTTAATGCATTCTGCAAACCAAGTTAGTAAGCATACTTTGCAATGTGGCTTTGATGTCCTAGAGGCATCTTGCAGGGCTGCAGTCACTGTTTCTGTACTGAGAAGGCATGCTTGGCTGAAGGAACAAACCTTGCCAGATCATGGCAAAACCAAATTCCTAGACACTGCTTTAAAGCAGGACCGTTAAAGCAGAAGAAGTTTTTAAAAAGATGGAAGAAAAAGCTAAATCTGTGCAAACTGTTGAGTTCTTACAAGTGCCGCTACCTAGATTCAGTAGGCATTGGCCTTTTAAAAACTGGTCCTTTCCAGTCCCTTCCAGGCCTACTCAGCCCAAATCCAGGGGAAACAGGCCACCCAGACTACAGTTTCAGGGTATGCAGAGATCTAAACAATGGAGTGCTCCCACCTCAAAAACAGAGAGTGGAAAACCGCCCCCTTATGGCAAAAGTTCACAATGACTTTTCAGTTATCCTTCCCAGCCCTGCCAAATTACTTGTGCCCCTAGGAGGAAAACTTGCCTTTCATGCAAAAAAATGGATGTCCATTACTCAGGACCGATGAGTCCTAAACATTGTATCCTAGGGGTACAGATTGTTCCACTCACTGCCAACCCCAGGTGGGTTTCCAGACCTTCCTCCAAACCAGTGGGCAGAAGCTCAAAAGCAGGTGCTTTCCCTGCTCAATATCAGAGCTATTCAACCTGTTCCAGTAGAACAAAGGGATCAGAGCTTCTACTCCAGACTTTTCCTGGTGCCCAGAAAAAAAGAGGGTTCTTGGTGCCCAATCCTGGATCTATCAATTCTCAACACCTTTCTGATGGTCCCAAAATGCAAGATGCTTACCCTGCTTCTCCCTATGCTAGCCAAGGATGCCTGGTTAGTCACTCTAGACTTAAAAGAAGCTTATCTTCACATCCCCATAAGGGAGTCATGCAGGAAATATCTATGCTTCAGGGCAGGCTCTATGCACTATCAGTTCTCTGCACTTCCCTTTGGCTTATCTACTGCACCCAGAGAATTCACAAAGTGCCTGGCTCCAGCCATTGCATATTGCAGGCAGAGAAATATCCAAATTTTCCCATACTTGGACGATTGCCTGATTCTGGCAGACAGTCAGGAATACCTGGCATTTGTAAAAACCCTTCTCATTTCATTGGGGTACACCATCAAAGAAAAGAAATCACAACTGGTGCCCAGTCAAAAGATTGTATTCTTGGGAGCAAACTTGGACACAACTTCCCAGATGACATTTCTCACTCCAGAAAAACAGGTCTATCTAACCAACTACTTCAAACAACTGGCCACCAGAACCCAGCTATCTGCAAGGAAAATACTGCAAGCCCTAGGGTTCATGGCCTCATGTATTCTGCTAATTCCATATGCAAGACTGCATATGAGGAAACATCAGTGGTACTTAAAAACTCTTTGGTACCAACATTCTCAGGACCTGGAAGCAATCATTCCAGTCATACCTTGTCTAAGGTTAGAGTTCCTGTGGTGGGCAGAAGCATGTAACCACAACAAGGGACTGCCTTTCACTCTACCCCTTGCCGCCCAAACCCTGACTACAGATGCATCAGACTATGCATGGGAGGCTCACATGTCAAGCAAATGCATTCAGGGCCACTGGAGCCCAGGCCAAATTGTCCTGCACATCAATCAAAAAGAGATGCTACCTGTACAGAATGCTCTGATAGCCTTCAAATACCAAATCCTTCCAGGACAGCTACTGATAAAAACAGACAACACCACAGTTGTGTTACATAAGCAAGCAGGGGGAAACCCATTCTTACCCACTCTACAGGTTGGCCATGGCCCTGTGGAACACAGCCTTGAGCAACCAAGTGCATCTACAAGCTCAAATCCTGCCAGGCAAACAAAATTCACTGCCAGACGACTTAAGCAGAAATCTCCTAGACCCACACGAGTGGAAATTGGAGCCCAACACCTTCAACCTTCTAGTCCAGAGGTGGGGGACACCGGAGGTGGACCTCTTTGCCTCCCCCCGAGAACCACCAGTTGAGCAAATTCTGCACCAGAAACCCTCACAACATGGACTGGAAGGTGGATGCCCTATCCTTCTAATGGGAAAACCTCTCAATTTATGCCTTCCCCCCTCTGCCCGTCCTCTCAAAAGTACTACTCAAGATCAAACAGGACAGGCCAAGGGCAATTCTTATTGCCCCAGACTGGCCATGCCAGCACTGGTACCCACTCTTGTGCAGTCTGTCAACAGTGCCACCTTCACCAGACTCCTACCCTGCTGTTTCAGCAGGAGGGACAGATTTTGCATCCCCAGTTGCAAACCCTAAACCTTGCCCGGCGTATCCCCTGAATACACCACCAGCAACCCTCAGCAAACAGGTGCTGGATGTCATTCTTGAAGCCAGAAGGCCTAGTACTAGGAAATCATGTGCTGAAAAGTGGAAAAGATAGTTCTTGAAATCAGTCTCAAGGAAAGGACACAGCAGTGGCCTCCTTACCTCTAATCCTGGATTTACCTAGCAAAGCTACTCCACAGAGGCCTATCCTTCTCCTCCATTAAGATTCATGCCTCTGCCATCTCAGCTCATTACATTACTGAGCTGCCTCTATTTTCTCACCCTCTTAAACAGTTCCTGAGAGGGGCTAACAACCTAAGCCCCCTAGGAGTGCACCAACCCCTGCCTGGGACATTAACTTTGTACTGGAAAAGCTTACGCTTCTCCCTTTTGAACCAGCTGCTTCAGCAGAGTTAAAATTCCTCTCTTGGAAAACAGCCTTGCTTTTAGCCATAACTTCAGCAGGAAGAGTGTCTGAGTTACAGGAGCTAATGGCTGTAGAACCCTTAAATGTTAAGTTGTCATTCTCGCCTTCATTCTTGCTGGATGGTTCGGAGCCGATCCTCGGCTCCGACTCGGCCTATACTATAGCTCGAGAGCTATTTTTACCGGCTCGAGGCAGCCCTATATCCCACAATACCATGCGCTAACTCCCCAGATCTCGTTTGCCGCTTCGCTGCGAGGTTGCCTTTTTTACCGGCTCAGGTCAGTAAAGGAATTTTCAACAAAGTTTCTATGTTTTTGAGGTAGTTTATTAGGTTATTTTCCCTACTTTTGTTTCCTATCAATATTATACTTAATAGTGTTTGTTTCGTAAGCCCTACCCACCCCTGTAGTTAACTTTTATAATCAGGCCTACAGGCTTTAGTTTTTCTGTTTACTCACCCCTGTGTGTGTGTGTTGTTGTTTTAGTCAGCCCCCTCATCTCCCCCTTGTGTGTAAGTGAGTGTGTGTGCTGATTGAGTGACTGTCTTAGGGCAATGTCCAAAGACGTTGAGGTCTTGGGATTCAAGAAGTGTGACTCGTGCTGTCAGAAAATGTCTCTGACAGACAGTCACACTTCTTGTGTCTATTGCTTGGGGCCTTTACACCTGCAGGACTCTTGTTCCGTTTGTCACGGATTTAGTTCAAGAGTCCTGCAGAAAAGGTGTAACAAGCTTATTCTAAGGGGCTTGTTAAAGCCTGATGACTCCCCGTCCAAGTCTGGCTCGGGGAAGTCATCAAAAACCACCAAACCCTCGGCTCCAGCTTCTGAGCCGAGGGCTGGTGTTGTCGAGACGGCTCCGACCTCGGTTCCTGCTGGCTCCGAGGTGAGCAAAGTGGGTTCCGCTTCGAAACCATCATCGGAGCTGACCCCAGCGTGCAAGCGCTCTAGGTCCCCTTCTTTAGAGTCCGTCAGATTGGCTCCGAGGTCCCCCCTCCTATTGGAGCGGAGTCATAGGACTCATTCATCAAGGTCTTCCAGGCTCTCCAATTACGACATCGAGAGGGTGGTCAGTAGACTCATAAAATCTCAGGCGCTGGCCCAAATGCTTCAGAGCCCATCTCACCAGACTGTGGCTCCTTCGATACAGTTATCCATTCCTCCTCCGACTCATCTCTCGTGTTCGGAGCCGGAGTTCGTCGGAACCGTGACCTTGCCCATGTCGGAGCCGATACCCCCTCCTTCGGCTCCAGTGTCGTCGGCTCCGACCTCTTTATTGGTTCCGTCCATGGAGAGGTCCGGGCACCAGGACTCCATTGTCGGCTCCGAGGGGGCGAGTGGCATCGGACCCTTGTCCGACCCTGCTCTCCCTCTCGGATCTTCGGCTCTGGTTAGTTCGGCCCCGACATCATTCTCGGAGCCTTCTCTGTCGGTTCCGGGGGCGGTTCCGGCCTCTTCGGAGCCGGGGCTACCTTTGGTGTCTGATAGGGGAGCCTTCGAGGTGATGAGGAGTGTGCTGGACCCAGTATCCACTCCAAGGTTAAGTTCTGCCGCTCCTCCCTCTGTAGTGCCTGTTACGGTCTCTGGCCACCCTCCTATACCCAACAGCAGAGATCCAAAGCGTAAGGTACCCACTTTGGGTGTCTCTTCCTCTTCCGAGGGTTCCCCTGAAGTTTCAGGGGAACCCCCTAGGAAAAGAAAGTGCAAGAGGAAGCACATAGACTCCCCCGAGTCTGTCACGTCGGACACTGACTTGGATGAGTCGGAGGGTTCCCCCAGATCCCCCTCTGAGGATGTCTCCTTTTCAGACATCCTGGAGATCCTAAGACAGAGGGGTAATTGGTCCACTCTCAAACCTTCGGAGGACGAGTCAGTTTACCTTGACGCCTTTGGATCTCGCTCTTCCACCTCTTGGGTGTCTCCCCCTTTCGACCCACTAATATAGGTAGTGGCTAGAAAGGCGTGGGCAGCTCCTGATTCAATGGAACCTACCCCTAGGAGGCCTTCTAAATTTATTTCTGCACCAGATGACAAATCCTCTCTCACCAAAGGTGTTTCAGTTGATGCTATGGTGGTAGCAGCAGCCACTAAGAAGGAATTAGCTGATCCTTCTGTACCTGTTCATCCTCCTAACAAAGAGTCCAGGACCATGGACAGGTATGGCAAGCGGACCTTTGCTTCAGCGACATTTTCTATGCGATCACTGAACTATTTATGTCATTTCACCCGCCTTCAGAGAGACTTGCTCACAGAACTGGGTGAAACGGTACAGGATCCTTCTGCTGCGGGGTTTAAGGACAAAATAAACTCTCAGCTGGCTACCCTGAACTCCATTGTTAACTCCTCCATGCAGCTAATCTCTTATGCAGCCGATGGAGCGAGTAGGGCCGCTGGCACAGGCATTACATTGAGACGCCATGCTTGGATGCGACTCTGTAACTTTGCCGACCCCTTCAAGGCGTCCTTCACCAACACTCCCTTTGACGGTTCGGAATTATTCGGGCCTCAGGTGAAGAATACCCTCACCAGATGCGAGCAAGATGGTAAGACTCTCTCTGCCGTGGGAGTCCGTTTTTCCACGCCTTCTAGACCTTATCCTAAAGGACAGAGGGGTGGAAAGATGTGGTTCCGCAAACCACAGGGAGTCGCCTGCCGCGTGGTGAATTTCCCCTAGAGGCAGAGGGAGAATAATAACAGACGCGCCCAGGGGCAGAGGGGGTCCACAAAACCAGGGTTCCAGGGAATCTTTCCCTGACCAACCCTTTCAGCATCCCTGAGAAGCTCCCCGACTGTCCGCCTTCGGAGGCAGTCTGGGGAAGATTATTTCTGTACCCGGAAGCCTGGCAATCCATCACCCAAGACACATGGGTACAGAAGATCATATCCGAGGGTTACAAAATTCCTTTCACTTTCCCTCCGGTACAACCGCCAAAACCCCTACCAGACGTACCACCCGCACAAAGGGGTCAGGCTCATCTAGAAATAAAAAAGCTGTTAAACAAAAGAGTCATCCAGGCAGTCCCAGCAGATCAGCTAGGATCCGGAATCTACTCCAGATTCTTTTTGGTACCAAAAAAGACAGGAGATTGGAGACCCATTTTGGACCTCAGCAGGTTAAACAACTATGTATTAAAGACAAAATTTCGGATGGTAACACTGCAATCCATTCTACCCTTTTTGGGCAGAGACAACTGGATGTGCTCGTTAGACCTCCAGGACGTACTACCACATAAAAATACACAGGCGCTCCAGGAGGTTTCTCCGCTCGGCTGGGAGTCAGTCATTTTCAATTCAGGGCCCTGCCCTTTGGTCTCACCACAGCCCCCGGTGTTCACCAAATGTTTGGCAGTGGTCACGGCTCACCTGAGACAAAAAGGATTCCAGGTGTTTCCATACTTAGACGACTGGCTCATTTCCGCTACCACCAAACAGGATCTCATAATGGCCAGGGATTATACTATCCATCTTTGCAACAGCCTGGGTATTTCTATAAATTTTGCAAAGTCCTCCTTGTTGCCTTGTCAATGTATAAACTTTATAGGCCGTCTTAATCACCACAGAAATGTCTGCAACATTACCACCTCAGAGAGTGACAGACATAAGGCGGAATGTTCAGCTTCTGTTTCAGCCCAGCAGAGTCCAAGTCAAGCTAGTATTGAAAGTGTTGGGCCTCATGGCGGCGATTCTTCTACTTCCATTAGCCCGCTTCCACATGAGACTCCTTCAGTGGATGCTGTTTTCTCAGTGGTCCTTTCAACAGCTGCCAATGACCCACAACATTTTGATAACACCATCTTGCAAGAAACATCTCTCCTGGTGGATGGTTTCCCCTCAGCTTTTTCAGGGCAGACCCTTTGTTCTCCCCCCTCCAGTTGCCACTGTCACAACGGATGCCTCCCTGATCGGGTGGGGGGGGGGCATTATCAGGGCAGGACGGTCCAGGGCACTTGGCAACAGTCAGAATGCCACCTGCACATAAATGTCCTAGAGATGAGGGCAGTGTTTTTGACGTTGCAGGCCCTTCAGAGCTCTCTTCCCACTGGGACTATAGCAATTCAAACGGACAATATGTCTGTGGTGTGGTACATAAACAAGCAGGGCGGAACAAGGTCCTACCCCCACTGTCGAGAAGCACTCCGACTTTGGCAATGGGCGATTTCATCTCAACGGTTTCTGATAGCAACGCACATCCCCGGGAAGTCCAACGTCATAGCAGACAGATTGAGCAGAACTATCCTCATGCCTCACTAGTGGTCTCTAAATCAAGCGGTAGTAGACAGAATTTTTCAGAAGTGGGGCCAGCCTTGCTGTGACCTTTTCGCAACTCTGCAAAACAGCAAGTGCCTCGACTTCTTCACACTTTTTCCTCTACCAGGCCAGCCCCTCAGAGACGCTCTTGTTCACGTTTGGCCCCGGGGTCTTCTTTATGCCTTTCCACCCTTTCCATTGATCCTGCAACTAATTCAGAAAGCAACCGCATTGAGATCCAAAATGATCCTCACCTCGACAAGTTTGGTTCCAGTTCCTGCACAAATACCTACTGGAACAGCCTTGGCATCTGGAACCCCTTCCGGATCTGTTGACCCACCTCACGGGCAAGCTGCATCAGTCTCTACATTCCATCAACCTCACAGCTTGGTTGCTCCACTTCCAGCCATAGCCAGACTTCCCCTTATTTCTCCTCCTGTTCGTGATATCATTCTGGCTTCCCATAAGTCCAATACTAGGAAGACTTATGCGAGTAAATGGAAGCGTTTTTCACACTGGGCACAAACTAGATCCTTAGATCCTTTCCATGCACCCATTCATGAGGTTCTAGACTTTCTGGTGGAACTTTTTCATTCGGGGTCATCATCGGCCACTATCAGGGTACAATTAGCGGCCATTGCTAATTTTCATGTTGGACTCTCAGAAACAAATATTATGTCCCACAAACTCTGTAAAGCCTTTCTCAAGGGCATCTTGTTGCTCAGACCTCCAGTCAAAGATCCACCCCCACAATGGGATTTGAATTTAGTTCTAACTTCACTAATTCTACCCCCTTTTGAACCGGCAGCTTCTTGCTCCCTCAAACTTCTTTCTTGGAAAATGCTGTTTTTAGTAGCTATAACATCTGCCAGAAGGGTATCGGAACTTCAAGCCTTGTCTGTCCATCCTCCCTATTTGGTTTTTCATAAAGATAGGGTAACTCTCAGAACAAACCCTTCCTTCCTACCAAAAGTGTTATTGAAAGCAAATCTAAACCACTCCATTGATTTGCCTGTCTTTTTCCCAGACTATACCAACAGGGCTGAACAAAAATTACATTCATTAGATGTTCATCGCCAATTACGGTATTACCTAGACAGGACAAAACAATTCAGAAAGTCAGACCAGCTCTTCCTCTCTTATGCTGCAGGCAAGAAAGGGCTTCCAGTATTGAAAGTTACTCTTTCCAGATGGCTGACATCTATTATTACCTTGATCTATGAGTTGAGACACAGGCAACTACCCTCTAGGCCTAAAGCTCATTCAACCAGGGCACTATCAACTTCAACGGCTTTTCAAGCAAGGTTACCACTAGATGCCATTTGTGCAGCAGCTACATGGACGTCCAAACATACCTTTATTGCCCATTACAAGCTTGATCTAGCCTCCAGAAATAGAGCTGATTTTGGTTCCACTGTACTCAGGAGTCTGTTCCATTGAGCCACCCAGGACTAAGATGCTAGGGACACTGTCCCATCCAGCAAGAATGAAGGTGAGAATGACAACTTAACATTAAGAAGTTATGTCTTACCATAACGCTCCATGTTAGTTGTCTTCTTCTCGCCTTCTTTCTTGCGTCCCTCCCTCCTGCCCCCTAGCCTGGATAGACTCGAGGTTCTGAGTCCTTCCTTTTCTGGAGATACAATATGTTGCGTCTTTCATGGTATCCTTAGTGTTACTAGCAGGTAACCTGTACTCGTAAGGATTATAATATTATTATAATAATATTACTTTTTATACTATGTCTTAGCTTCCAAACGAGATCTGGGGAGTTAGCGCATGGTATTGTGGGATATAGGGCTGCCTCAAGCCGGTAAAAATAGCTCTCGAACTATAGTATAGGTCGAGTTGGAGCCGAGGATCGGCTCCGAACCATCCAGCAAGAAAGAAGGCGAGAAGAAGACAACTAACATGGAACGTTATGGTAAGACATAACTTCTTATTATTTTCCATGCTGACAGGGTTTTCCTCAGGACTAACTTGTCCTTTATGCCTAAAGTGGTGTCCAATGTGGCTCTAAACCAATCCATCCATTTCCCAATCTTCTTTCCTAATCCTCAGAATAAAGGGGAAAGGATCCTGCACTCCTTGGATGTGCACAGACAGCTCAGGTTCTACCTTGACAGGACTAAACCTTTCAGAAAATCTGACCAGCTGCTAGTCAGCTTTGCCACAGGGGCAGAGGGCAAGGCGTTTCAAAACAATTTTCAAATGGATAGCACACTGCATCCATTTCTGCTACAAGCACCATGGAGAATCTACCACACAGGGGATCAGACCACATTCCACTAGGGCTACTTCCACCTCTACAGCATTTCTCAGGAGAGTCCCTACCAGGGACATTCTGGAAGCTGCAACCTGGAGTTCTGTGCACACCCTCACCAAGCATTACCACTTACCTGTTTTCTCTAAATCCAGAGCTGGATTTGCTACAGCAGTCTTACAAGGCCTGCTTGCCAGCCCTAACACTTCTTGACTGCCTCCACCCTTCCTCAGCTTTGGGAATCAACCCAAGTGTGATGACTGCAACAGTGAAACACGAAGAACATAGTACAGTTGTGTACACTTACCTTAAATGTAGATGTTAGAGTGTATTCAATGTTGCAGTCTTGGTTTTAATCCCTCCAGCCCCCTGGTTTTCTCTATCCTTTCTATCTCTCCTCTCTATGGCCTTTTTTTATGGTAGTGGTATTTACTTTTTACTGGTGGTGTTCCCCACCATATACTAGCTTCCTGTTTGGGGGCTCCTGACATCTGGGGCAAGAAAAACTGATGTAGTGGCATTGGCTGCCTGTTTTAAACCCCTGATGACCTGATGTCATGGAAGAAGCAACAGCATCCCACACAGAAATCCTAAGACTCTAGTATCCAGGCCAATTGAGGGCTACTTACAGGCAGATAACCCAAGTGTGATTACTGCAACAGTTAATACACTCGGTGTACACAACTGTATTTTCTTTTGGTGATGTGAAGTATTGTTTTTGTGCCAAATGTACCCTTTGGAATTGTGGCCAAAAAGTTCAGCCTTGGTCTCAGACCATAACACATTTTTCCATATGCTTTTGGGAGACTTGATGTATTGTTTTGCAAATTTTAGCCGGGCCTGGATGTTTTTCTCTGTATGAGAAGGCTTCTGTCTTGCAACCCTACCCCATAGCCTTGACATACTGAGGAGACTGTTGTCACGTAGTACACAACCAGTACTTGCCAGAAATTCTTGCATCTCCTTCAATGTTGCTGTAGGTGTCTTGGCAGCCTCCCTGACCAGTTTTTGTCTTGTCTTTTCCTCAATTTTGGAGGGACGTCCAGTTCTTTGCAACATCACTGTTGTCCCATATTTTCTCCACTTTTTGATGACTGTCATTACTGTGTTCCATGGTATATCCAGTGCTGTGGAAATTTTTTTGTACCTTCTCCTGACCAATACCTTTCAACAATGAGATTCCTTTGATGCTTTGTAAGCGGTCTGAGAATCATAGCTTTTGCAGTAGCAGGCAACTGAGTAAATGTCAGGAAAAACCTACTAGGACAGCTGAACTTTGTTTGGGGTTAATCAAAGTCTCTTTGATGGCAGGTGTAGACCTAAGAAGACTGAATGCTGTAATTAAATCAAAAGGTGTTTCAACAATGTATTAATTTAAGGGTGTGCATAATTATGCAACCAGCTTATTGTACATTTATTTTTTATATCTTTTCCCCCTAACAGATTTGTCGTTTTTCAATTGAATTGTGCACATCAAAGGGGGGAAAAGTTTTGAAATTATTTATTGTGGTCTCATTTTTTTATATCACAAAAAAACTGGCATTTTAACAGGGGTGTCTACACTTTTTATATCTACTGTATAGAACCACACATCTCAAAGGCCTCTCAGGTGCAGGCCTCAGAAACTCCCCATGCACACAAAGACAATTCCCATCACAACACAAAGCCATATCTCATTGTGTCACAGCTACCAAGCCCATAAGGTGAAACACTCCACACCCCAATTTTCTGCTCATAGGAGACTCCATTGTAAGACACACTGGTGTCCCTCTTACCAGGCTGGATAAGGGAAGGTTACAGTTACTTGCCTGTCGGGGTCCAGGATTCGTTAGATTACACAAGCATTCAGGTCACTTATCCCCAAGTATCAGTATGACTCAGTCATAGTCCATGTCTGTATGAATGACCTGAGATATACCTCCTTGGACAATATGAAGAGAGACATGATTGAGCTCTCAGAATGTGTCACAGGCAGGTATGAGCCTAGCACTGAGCAGCATTTTTACCATCTCCAAGGATGATGCCACAATACCAGCATAAAATGACTGACTTCAACAATTGGCTTAGCTACTGGTGTCATTCCAAAGTTGTCCAGTACTTGTCAGTCTGGAAGGACATGGTTGACAGGCCACGCTGGTTTACCAAGGATGGTCTTCACCTATCACCTCTAGACTTTTGGATATTGGCCAAAGCATTATCCATTCCTATAGTGCCTTTTGTAGGCATTGCCAAACAGACAAGCATTCCATAATAACAAAAGCTACTCAGGAAAAGTTAAATATGTTACAGCTTAATGCTAAGAGTCTCAATGGAAACTGCACTCCCTGGAAGCTCTCCTCACCTTGGAGAATGCTGACATCTGTGCAGTTACTGAAACATGGTTCAAAGTCACTGAAAGTATTCCAGCGGTGCACGAGTATAACACCTTTCATACATTCCAACCACCCACTAAACATGAAAAAGCAAAAGACAGAGGTGTGTGTATATATATAGGTGTGTGCGTATGTATGTATGTGTGTGTATATATATATATATATATATATATATATATATATATATATATATAGGATAAACACGTCAAGGCTGGTCAAACAACATGACATGCTTGAGCTACTCCATATTCAACTAACCATGGGAAAAATCCATTACCGTAGTCTTGCTAGCTACATGTTCCCCACCACAAACCAGGAAACCCATACATCATACCTGAAGTTACTACAGTCACTCACCATCCAGCCCAGTACCATACTAATGGGTGATTTTAACTAACTCTCCATTAATTGGGAGGCATACATGACCACTAACATGCAGGTTCAAAGATTTCTTGACTTTGTAAATTCATGTGCCTTGGAGTAACTAGTATGCACTCCTGCTAGGAGAACAAATATCCTAGATCTGGCACTTACAAATATGGAAGAGTGCTGCATCCACCATAGTGTGATGTCCTCACTGGTAAGATCAGATCACAAAGCTGTCTCCCTTGAAATAAAGTTAACTAGTCCCCCCACCTAACCCCAAAAATTTAGGAACTTCTCTAAGGTAAATTACCCCCTTTTAATGGATGGCATAGCTAGTTTCCAAGATCCCTTAAATGCAGAAAATACAGAAATGTATGCAGAGGCATACACAAAAACCCTGTACAACCATATAAACAACTGCATAGAAATGGCAGTACCAGTCCAAAATAAACCTGGACCAAACCACAAAAACAAGACAACTTGGTTGACCCCTGGTATTAATAGGTTGTACAACAAAAGAAAGAAACTCCTGTTGAAAAGTAAGAAGGAATGTGCACAGCAGAGCAAAACGTCCCTCATTAGTCTAAACAGGTGAATCAGGGAACTAGACAAGCCTCTGAAATCAGACTTTGAGGTAAACAGCCTCAAAAGCCAAGGATAACCATAAGGCATTTTTCAGTTATGCCCGCAGTCTTCAAGGGTAACACCCAACAGTGTGCAAAATTAGTTGTAGATGGCATCACTTATACTCAGCCAGAAGATGTAGCAAATCTGTTGGCTGACAAATTCAGCTCAAATTTCACCTCGCCATCACCCCAAGTTCTCCCCCAAAAAATACCTTCCATCACTCTACCGCCAGTCACCACCAAAGAACAGGTTGCCACTACAATCTCTACAGCTAAAAACAGCCTCAATGGGGCTTGACAATATGCCAAATTGCCTCTTAAACAGCTTAAATCAGGACTTATCTGGCCCATTAGGCTCTCGATTTAACCACAGCCTCCTAGAGTGGAGGACAGCAAGTCATTCCTCTGCATTAAGGGGAACCATCTACTGACCAGAGAAATTACAGACCAAGAAGTTTGATTAGTCTTATGTGAGGCCATGGAAATAATAATCATAGACCTGATAAGTAACGACATAGGAAACCTCCACAGACTGGAGCCGACCCAGTTCGGCTTTGTCAAGGGCAGATCACGCCTACTGAATTTGGTGGATTTCCTTGAGAATGTCACCAAGGCCATGGATGAGGATAAAACAGTCCATACTGCCTACCTCGATCTGGCCATGGCATTTGACAATTCCTCACTCGGTATTATAAGTAAACTCATAAAACGGAGCATAAATCTCTACATCACCAGGTAGATTGCCACTTTGCTCATGGACAGGACACATGTAGTTAGTGAGTGAATCCAGATCCAGCAAGAGAACAGTTATTAGAGGTGTGCCACGGGCCTCAGTGCTGGGACCACTCCTATTCAGAATATACTTCTGTGAAGTTAAGGCTAATGTGGAAGACCTCTGGACAACAAAGTTTGATGATAACTGCAAGCCGAGGGCAATCATTGAATCTCCCAGTGATGTAGATATTCTTCAGGAGGGTCTAGAGCAGACAGTGACTGGTGCCAGAACCATGGCCTAAAACAAAATGTTAAAAAGTGTTATCATACTCTTTGGGAAGTCAAATAACCTGCAAATTACAACATCAATAGCACACCCTTAAGAGTAGACTCAGGTGAGAGATCTAGGTACACAGATAGATAATAGTTTGAACTTTCACTGCCATGTGTCCACAGTGGTGAGGAAGTCCCTGTATGTGGTACAACTTATAAGTAAAGATATGGCATCCAGATCCAAGGAAATTATAGTCCCGCTGTACTCAGCCCTCATTAGACCAATAATCAAGCATATGCCATTTGGCATGCACTTGACTAGCTGATATCTGGTATCTTGAAAAAGCTCAGCATCAGGCTGAGCGAAAGCGCTTGAGGAGATTGTTGTTTGTTATTAAAGCAAGAAAGTTTTATGTAAGTTGCAGCCTTTCATTTTCTGCCTTGCGGAAGAAGGAATATCAGCATTTCATCAACTTTTTATTCTGGGCTTCCAGAGCCAGCTTCCAGGTTGTGGATCTGCTTTGCTTTATTGGTGCCTTTTACTTGTTCTTGGTTTTCTGTTTATGCACTTGACTAGGCACTTAGCAGCATGAGTTATCTTGGAGGTCCCTCACAAATAATATACATGGTATAAACAACATGTCCTGTGTGAGTAGACTAAAAGCTCTCTCCCTTTACTCCATCTCCTACTGACCTATGCCTGACCTACAAGACACTCACAAATAAAACCCTGATGGAGCTGCTACACATCCGCAAGTCAAACAGCACTAGAGTCATTCAATCTAGGGATTGACTCAAACAAAACATGCAGAAGAGATAGATACATGTCTCAGAGATTGCTCCCTTCTTTGTAACAGGCGTACTACTCACATTAAGCAGAGCCCTTCCTTGGCTCTCTTTAAATGCAGTTTAGATTAATGGATGGAGAATCGCAAATTCATACCTGGGGTAGTGCCTAAGTCCATTATGGACACTGGAAATCTGTAAGATACTCAATGCATAGGCACAAATCCATGCCATCCTCTTGCCCCTAGGAGCCATATATTGGATAAGCTATTAAGCAGTTAGCCTAGTAATAGTCTATGTACCTATGCATGTAGGACTCGAGTATGGGTTTTGCAATTCTTTTAAGGAGTCCTCTTAACAGTTCACAGAGCTGTAGTGTCACACTATGTGAAGCATTCCAGCAGTAGTGTGTACTTGCTTGGAAACTTTGATGTAGTTAATAATTAAAAAAATGTATAGGAAAAATTTTCCAGCATAGATCTGTAACCTGCTTCTAAAACTGTTGTAATGGTTTCTCTTGTAATTCCTTTGACAACACTTTTCCAAGCCTATATTTTTACGGACTTTAGTCTTCCTTTGTTCCTACTAAGAGCTGTTTGTACCCTGATTAGCAAATTAGCCTCACTATTAAGCTGTATTTGCTGAGATATATGTATATATGTGTGTGTGTGTGTATATATATATATATATATATATATATATATATATATATATATATATACATATGTATATATGTGTGTGTGTGTGTGTGTGTGTGTGTGTGT